>NC_063196.1:34026716-34028014 GCF_017589495.1 Alosa alosa | reverse complement strand
GATGTGACGCCATGCCTAGAGGCGCACCTGTGATGTCTAGGAGGCGCATTCCTGTGATGTGACGTCATGTCTAGAGGCGTACCTGTGATGTGACGTCATGCCTAGAGGCGTACCTGTGATGTCTAGAGGCGTACCTGTGATGTGTGATCGCCATGTCTAGAGGCGTACCTGTGATGTGACGTACCTGTGATGTGACGTCATGTCTAGAGGCGTACCTGTGATGTGACGTCATGTCTAGAGGCGTACCTGTGATGCCCATGTGGTAGGAGTGGAAGGCGTCGGTCAGGCCGTCAGCAATGATGGAGTCTTGGAGGGGCGTGTCTCCCATCTTCACCCCCGAGCGCATCTGGACAGTATGGGGAGCCTGAGGGGACAAAAAGCAAACAGGGAAAAGGAGTTTGTTTTTATGCTACTTAACAAGAAGCCAAACAGTGTGCTATAGAATGTAGCCTGTTGTGTGATTTGTTCAGATATTAATATGAGCTTAGCCCAGAGAACAGGGCATGAGAACAGGGCAGAGTGGGCATGAGAACAGGGCATGAGAACAGGGCAGAGTGGGGCATGAGAACAGGGCAGAGTGGGGCATGAGAACAGGGCAGAGTGGGCATGAGAACAGGGCAGAGTGGGCATGAGAACAGGGCATGAGAACAGGGCAGAGTGGGGCATGAGAACAGGGCAGAGTGGGCATGAGAACAGGGCAGAGTGGGCATGAGAACAGGGCATGAGAACAGGGTAGAGTAGGGCATGAGAACAGAGCAGAGTGGGCATGTGAGGGTGATTATGATGGGTTTAGTCAAGTCTCAGTGAGTACATTCAACCTTTAATATCATTCAACCTAAGATCAACCCGATTAAGACCATATGGCAAATATGGCGTTGCCATGTAAACAGCATTTTCTGATCGTCTCTGATCGTCTAAACCTGAATAAAGTTATTGAATTTAGTGGAGTATTTTTAATCTTGGATTACATTATTGAGGTGAATTGCATGCATGTATACATCTTAACCCCATTAGAACTATTTCAATTGACAATGCAGAAACATTTACACAATCAACTGCCTTTGCTAGTGAAGAATTGGACTATGCTTTGTTACATGTAAACAATATTCATTTTTCCAAACAACAAACAATGGGTGTCCAAATCCGTCAAAGGTATCATTAATCAGAGAAATATTAGTTTTAAACAGGGGGATGCCATAGTTTATAAAGACTTGCAAAAACAAGTTAAGAGGGAGCTCAAATCAGCTAAACTTAAATATAAGGACAAAGTCGAATCCCTATTGAATAGTGGCAAGTCA
>NC_063196.1:33996716-34021716 GCF_017589495.1 Alosa alosa | reverse complement strand
ACTCTACCACTTTTTCAGACATATCACATTCTTACTGGAGAATAACCTAGAGACGAACCAGCTCAGCTCAGTAACTGAGTAACGTAACGTATTAGTATTATTGAACAGGCTTTACCTATCGGGGTTCTTGCTGCAGAGACGATGACAACTGTCTCACGGTCCATCGCGGCGATCGGCAGAAGCAAGGTGCGGTAGTCCAGCGATGCGAAGGCGAGCGAGCTTATCCGTCGGAGGCGATGCGAGTACACGGACAACCACCTTGCTACTCCCTCTTATTAGCATGTTGCTTCATTCATTTGATTACGATAGTCGCCAAATAAGAGAAGAAGAACATGCGATACAGGGCTCCACCTAGCGTCTGGGAAGACCACGGTGCCTTACAAGCTTAGTTTTTCTCAGTAGCTTTGGCATAATTTCTCGAATTATCATCATTCATGTTTAAAGGGGGAAAACATACTATTTTACAGAATAGCTGTTCTCTCGTAATAAAAATGGCAAGATACTATAATACCTGGCAGATTACATGACAACTCGTTCAACACTATGACTCAAGCAATTAAACTCAAAAGCTAATGCCTACATATTACTTATGCGTTGTATGCATCATGTGTGCAAGTGACTAGGTTGAAATAGGGAACTAGAGAATTCTAATGAACGAGAGAATTCTAATGCTTGAATTTCCCCTGGGGATCAATAAAGTATCTATCTACCTATCTAATGCACAAGAGAATAGAGTACCGAAGTCTGACATAGCGTTGCCATGACTCTGAGAAGAACTGTAATGTGACTCAAAACATCTGAGAATAACTGCAATGTGTGTGTGGGGGGTTTGCATGCTCAAGATAAAACTGCAACAGGGGTTTGGGTTAGTATGTTTATTGAAGAAAAAACACATACAAAAAAAGCAAAGCAGGCAAGATATTATTGCAGCGTCGGTGTGTCATTAACAATCACGTCTGCAAAATCCCATAACTATAACCATAACAATAACCATATTACAAATTACTAATGTTATCATCAAGATGCACCCACATATGCCTCTGCTCATACTCTATTTGATTTATATCTGCTAAACAGCACAGCGGTAAAGGTAGCTTGTGTCATATAGATTATGTGAAATATTACACATTTATTAAAATAGTGAAGTACAAACAAAAACATATATTTATTACACATTGCAGAAGTTATTTTAGTCTCTGTTAGTGTGTGTGTGTGTGTGAGAGAGAGAGTGTGTATTTTAGTCTCTGTGCTTCTGTGTGTGTGTTTGTGTGTGTGTGTGTGTTTGTGAGAGGTGTGTATAACTGTAAAAGGCACATTATTATTGTGATGTTCAGTGATGAGACTACCATGGCGACAACATGCATCATGATAAGAAACACGATCATTTCTCCCTGACGTGAATCAAACAGGATGTGCGTGCATGTGTGTGTGTGTGTGGTTGTGTGTGTGTGTGTGTGTGTGCGTGTGCGTGCATGTGTGTGTGTTTGTGCGAGACTACCATGGCATTATGACAGTATGCATCACATGATAACAAACACAACCTTTTCTCCCTGACGTGGGTGTGTGTGTGTGTGTGTGTGCCAGACCTGCCTCCACCTGTAACGCTGGCTTTAACTATGAACAAATAACTTTTACTAAAAAATAAACAAACTTCACTTGAATGGTGACCTCACACACACACACACAATGGGAATAACAGTGCGATACTCTTCCCTGGCGTCTCTTCCTGCTTTAGGCCTTATGGGGGATGTTGACGGTGGCGTAGGTCACACTGTCAGCAGCCTGCACCAGAAATCAAAGTGGGGCAGTTACTACACGGTTATGACATGTGAAATATCTCACCTGTGAGCACAGGTAACTCACTCAGTCCACACTGCACACTCACGTTAGGAGGGAGGGCGTGAGCTTGAGAGCGGTGGGCAACCTCAGCGTATGTACGTCTCCTGACTTCTTCTGTAGACACACAGCGCTTGAAATGACTAGGCATGTTTAACATGCTTTCATCTGTAATACGGAGTATGAAGGAAATGTGTTTGAGTCTCAGAGTGCAGTAATGATGAAAATTAGCCTCATCCATGGGAGCATTAGTACGGTTCCAGTGACAAACATCCTACATGTTACACAGACCATCAGCATGAGATGGTCTGTGTAACATGTAGCATCACATACTCACATCATCGCCAGAGTTAGCACAGGTGTGTGTGTTTGTGTGTTTGTGGTTAACTTCATCACATACTCACATCATCACCAGAGTTAGCAGGAGCAGCTGATTTGTTCACAGTGGAGTAGAGGACATCCGCTGCACCCTTAGTCTGAATAGAACAGAGTGTGTGAGAGTGTGTGTCTGGTCTCATTTAAACAGCCATGAATCACTCACACACAATATGATACACAATATATACAGTCTTACAGATCTAGAGAAATGCTCTCTCATGGGGGTCTTTCCTAATGAGCTCTACAAGGTAATAAGCAACACTGAACAAAGCACAGCGGTTAGTTTGGTTAGTGTACTATGAGGTTCCAGAACACTTCTCTGATATTTATAATAGCAAGAGGAAAGATACTGTCACTGTCACAAGTGATACTGTCAGTGTGTGTCTGGGTTGGGCTCTGTGATGGAGGAGACAGGTGATGTGTGTGTGTGTGTCTGAGTTGGGCTCTGTGTGACGGTGATGTGCGTGTGTGTGTGTGTTGGGCTCTGTGTGACGGAGGAGACAGGTGATGTGTGTTTGACTCACTGTGCCTGTTGAGGTCAGTCGTCCATCTCTGGTTCCACCTGCACATTGAGGTAAATGAGAACAGGACACCCAGGTAAACAGAATAGAATCAACTACTGTACATGGTCAGGTGTCCATGTGTTTCTCAGTGTTATAAACTGTAATATCACAGATGGATCTTAGACATAAATACATGATCAGGTGTCCATGTGTTTGGTCAGCACATAATGCATGAGATGGATCTAAGACATAAATACATGATCAGGTGTCCATGTGTTTCTCAGTGTTATAAACTGTAATATAAGCGGTCAGCACATAATGTAGGAGATGGATCTTAGACATAAATACATGATCAGGTGTCCATGTGTTTCTCAGTGTTATAAACTGTAATATAAGCGGTCAGCACATAATGTAGGAGATGGATCTTAGACATAAATACATGATCAGGTGTCCATGTGTTTCTCAGTGTTATACAGCGGTCAGCACATAATGTATGAGATGGATCTTAGACACTCACATGCTCTTGCCCTCTTCAGCAGAAGTGCTGCTACACAAACAGCCACTACAGCCAGCAGACAAGTAGTGCTGAGAGCAACGAGTAAGACTGAGAGATGGGGAGACAGCAGCAGAGTTATATAGTACTAAATTATAAAATACAAATTATAAAAAGATAAATTAAAAATGATATATCAATAAATACTTAGGAGGGAGTAGCAGTGAGCAGTGAGTGACTGAGAGGAGTGGGAATAAAAAGGAGTTAAATTATATGATACTAATTTATTAAATATAACTTATTAAAGGATGAAGGGGTGAATTAATACCCAGCAGTGTGTCAGACTGAGAGGAGTGTGAGGAGGAGGAGGTGCATGGGAGAGATGAGGAGGAGGTGCATTGGAGAGATGAGGAGGAGGTGCATGGGAGAGATGAGGAGGAGGTGCATGGGAGAAATGAGGAGGAGGTGCATGGGAGAGATGCTGCTCCAGGTTCAGATACAGATGCTGCAGGTGCTACTGGGTCTGTTGTTGTTGTGTCTGGACAATTAGAATGCTGTGTGGTTAACATACAATGCGTGTTCAGTCAAATAAGGACTCACACACCACGTACTGCCAATGCAAAGATATATTTATTTTTATATAACTAAAGAATACCCATTCTGCTGTAAATATGATCAGATCAGAGAGGGTTAAAGCGGAGCGAGAGGCGCAAACGTTCGACAATTTCCGCGTACGATTATTGCAAGGGGGAGGGGGGAAAATCCCCCTTTATGCAGACCAGAGTAAACCCTCGCTGCACTAATGTCAATGGAGACTTGTGGAATTTTACCAATAAATTGGTCATTATGTCTTTCTGGATTTGTTGAGAGTTTTTTGGAAAATTTTGTCATAATCTGTAAGTGTTTGGGATCAATTCAAGCCTAAAAGTGTAATTTTTTAGCGTTCGGATTTGTAATAAAATAACTTAATATCAGACCATGCTGCTGCCAGTTACTGTCCGGTTGTTAGCATGCTAGCTAGCCTCTTAGCTAAGGTAACATTTTAAACGGAGAAGTGTAATTTCTTTGAAATGACAACTAGCTGAATAACATTACTGACATTAGTTAAAGTGGATAGTTTATACTCAAGTGAATTTGCAACAGTATATTAAGTTTAAGCGAAGTCCTTCAACTACTAGTCACTTGTTAGCGCATAGCTGTATTGCCATAGCTACTCCCATCCACTTGTATAGCATTTTAAGCTAGCGTTAGCTAGCTAGCTAGCTCGGTTCACATGACTAATTAAATTATTCATATCATGTCCTAAAGAATGATTCATTGGTATCATACATGATTATAGACAATAATACTGTGAACACAATTATGTTCATCTGTTCTTATTCCTTATTAAGAGAGAAAGTTTATTTAGTGACGTAAGGTGACACTCCCACTTATGCAGACCGGAACTGTCCCGTTTTGCTCCCATAGTAACGAATTACGTTGCTCTATCTTGCTAGTAATCAAGGATCTTTGATCAGATGGGTCCCATTCCAAACTTACCCAGGACAGATGGAGAACCTGGAGATGGAGTTGACAGAGGTTGTGATGGAGTTGCCTGAGATGTTGCAGTTGGTGCTGGTTGTGGTGGAGTTGATGGTGTTGGTGGTGCAGGTCCTCTCGTCACCACTGGAGTTCTAGTTGGGTTCACTGCAAAGGTGGAAGAAGAGTGAAGGTGGATGTGGAGTTGAAAGTTCTAGTGAATGTGATGCTAGAACACAACATGTGTCTCACATGAGAGAAGCACAATCACTGACCTGCCACTCTGACTGTGTGAACGTGCCCTCCTGCAGTCAGCTGGCATCTCCATGTGATCTGAGTGTGAGTGGGGTTTGGAGTGGTCAGTCTGATGGAACAGCGGCGATCTCCACTGATCTGGAGGCTGTTGGTGTTCTGCAGCTCAGCCCCTCTCTCATTCATCCAGCTCAGATGGACATTTTCAAGACCAGGTAAACTCTGAACTGAACTCCAACAGTCTCCGGCATTGGTGATCAGGTAGCAGTTGAGCTCCACATCACTGCCAGCCTCTCAGTCCCTCTTGAGTAAACTAGAGAACAGGTGAAAAGAAAAAACAGACACACCTGTTGCTGCTACAGACACACCTGTTACTGCTACCGACACACCTGTTACTGCTACAGACACACCTGTTGCTGCTACAGACACACCTGTTGCTGCTACAGACACACCTGTTACTGCTACAGACACACCTGTTGCTGCTACAGATATACCTGTTACTGCTACAGACACACCTGTTACTGCTACATACACACCTGTTGCTGCTGTGTTGTGACACCTCAGACATGAATGCCGTACCAGGTCCAGACAGCCAATGGGGATTCTAGCCTGAGCGGTCAGACCACGCCCAGTCAGTAAGGACCAATCAAACACTATGTACGACATGGAGGCGGAGTCAGACAAGTGGCTCCTGTGTGTGTGTGTGTGTGTGTGTGTGTGTGTGTGTGTGTGTGTATGGTGTGTGTTGTGATGTCACGAGAGGCTGCGTTCTGGAGGGGCTACATTCCCCTGAGATGACTGCAGTCACGGACAGCTTTGGCTCCATCTGCTGGTGGAGTTGGAAACTCCACCCCTCAAACACACGATATCCCAAGACACCTGAGACCGATCAGGGCCTGATGAGCTGAAGGGCTTTTTAAGGCCCAGAGACACAGTTGGTGTCAGAGTGGGGTTTGGGAGACAAGCTCCACGTTGTGCTCTCAGAGTCAGAGTCAGAGTCAGAGTCAGAGTCAAAGTCTGCTTTATTGTCAATTTCTTCACATGTCAAGACATACAAAGAGATCGAAATTACGTTTCCTACTATAACGTCAGAGGGCGGTCTACGCTGATTCATCATTAGTGAGACACGAGGACAGCTGCATGCAATTCCTAGCAGCATAACAATAGTGGCGGCGGCTGAAGCGTCAGCATAAGCGGCAGCCCTCGTTTCAGCCGGCCTCGTGTAAGACGGACGCGGTCAAGACAAGCAAGTTTACCTGTGCAAGTTCACCGAGCACAGGCGCCGACAAAGGCTAAATGTGCCGTTCCACCATATCTGTTATCACCGGCCATTGCAGAAACCGCCATCATGCCAAAAGGGGCAGAAATCGCCTTCACCTCCAGGAACTTAAACGGTCCTCACCGACAGAAACCTCCTTCTCCATGGGCTTGTGGAACTGTCAATCCGCAGTCAACAAAACGGACTTCATAGCTGGCTATGCCAACCACCTTTCATTGGAACTCCTTGCTCTCACTGAGACTTGGATCAAACCAGAGAACACTGCCACCCCGGCTCCACTAACCTTACACTATCCAACACCCCTCGCCTATCTGGACGAGGAGGCGGGACGTGCCTGCTGATCTCCAACAAATGGAAATTCACCCCGCTACTGCCTTCAAACAAATATGTCTCATTCGAATTCCATGCCATCACAGTGATAAGCCCCAGCAAAACTCTACGTGCTGGTCATCTACCGCCCTCCAGGCCAACTAGGGCTGACTTTATTGACCGAACTTGACACTCTGCTATCCTCCATCCCTGAGCATGACTGTCCGCTTCTTGTTCTCGGTAATATGAACATCCACTTAGATGCCCCAGGCTCAGCGGACTTTTTGGCCCTGGTCCACTCCTTTGACCTCGAACTGGTTCAAAGCCCACAGACTCACAAAGCTGGCAAAGAGCTTGACTTGATCTTCACTCGGAACTGCAGCACAGACACCCTCATGGTGACGCCTCTCCATCTTTCTGACCACTTCTTCATCCAGTTCAACGTCAGCCTGACAGAACAGCCTCCGGCTCCTCACCTCTCTGGAGGTTAATGAGGCCACTGACTCGCTCTGCTCCACACTGACCTCGTGTCTAGACGAGCTGTGCCCTCTTACCACAAGGCCAGCTCGATCCAAACATTCTCATCCATGGCTAAATGATACCCTCCGATGCTTGGCGCCAAACTCAGAGCCGGGAGAGGAAATGGCACAAATCAAACTAGCTGGCGACCTCAAAAACTACCAGACACTCCTGACCTCCTTCTCAGCCAGCATCACTGCTGCTAAGACTGCTTTCTACAATGACAAAATCAACAGCTACAGACACTCGAAAACTTTTCTCAACCTTCAAATCGCTACTCAACCCTCAGCTGCCTCCTCCTCCATCCAGCCTTACTGCAGATACCCTCGCCTCATTTTTTTACAAACAAAGTGGCGGCAATCAGCAGTCAATTCTCTACATGCCCACTCAACGCATCTGACTCAGATACCGCCTCCTACAACCTCTAGGGACTGCTGGAACATCTTTTTCAGCATTCACGCCTCTCTCGAGTGAAGTGTCCAGACTCCTGACATGCAGCCGTCCTACCACATGCTCGCTGGACCCTATACCCTCAGAGCCTACTTCAGTCCATCAGCCCGACCATCGCTCCGCACACCGTTACTTTAAGAAAGCTTCTCTCAACCCTGCTCAAGTCGAGAACTACCGCCCTGTCTCACTACTGCCTTTCCTATCCAAAGGCATTGAACGAGCAGTCTCCAAACAGGTCTCTGACTTCCTTTCACAGAACAACCTTCTGGATCCAAATCAGTCTGGGTTCAAAGCGGCCACTCTACCCAGCTTGGCTCTGCTGTCTGTAACAGAAGCCTTAAAAGAAGCCAGGGCGCGACCGCTTCGGTCATCAGTACTCATTCTGCTTGACTTATCGGCTGCCTTTGACACGGTTAATCACTGTATCCTTCTCTCTATACTCAGCTGACATGGGAATCTCGGTTCTGCTCTCTCCTGGTTTGAATCCTACCTCACAGGGCCTTCTCGTTTAGCGTTATCATGGCTTGGTCAGCTATCTGCACCTCACCATCTCACCACAGGGGTCCCCAGGGCTCAGTGCTGGGCCCCCCCTCTTTGCTATCTACACCACCTCCTTGGGACAGATTATCCGTTAAGCGGGCTTCTCATACCACTGCTATGCAGGCGACACACAGCTCTATCTGTCCTTTCCACCTGATGACCCCTTGGTTTCAGCACGGATCTCGGATTGCCTTTCAGACATAGCTACATGGATGAAGGCACACCACCTCCAGCTGAACCTCTCAAAGACTGAACTGCTGGTCATCCCAGCTAAACCTACCATACACCACGACATCAACATCAAATTTGACTCCCTGTCTGTTTCACCGACCAGGACTGCAAGAAATCTAGGAGTTGTTCTCGACAACCAACTTCTCAGATCATGTTGCCTCAGTCGCCCGGTCATGCCGTTTCGCACTCTACAACATACGGAAAATCAGGACTTACTTGACTCAAGATGCTACCCAACTTCTGGTTCAGGCAATAGTCATCTCACGACTTGACTACTGCAATGCCCTCCTGACAGGTCTCCCAGCCTGCGCGGTGAAACCACTTCAGATGATCCAGAACGCTGGCGCGCCTGGTCTACAACCAACCCAAAAGGGCACATGTTACCCGCTGCTCATCCAGCTACACTGGCTACCTATGGCGGCCCGCATCAAATTCAAGTCTCTAACGCAGCTTGCCTACAAAGTAGTCTCGGTTCTGCTCCCACCTACTTGAATGCCCTCATACAGACTTACACTACCTCCAGACCGCTGCGCTCCTCTGACGAACCATCGTCCTAGCTCTACCACCCGTGCGCTCAAGCCAATCAAACTTTTCTCATCTGTTGTTCCTCGTTGGTGGAACACACTGCCAGTTCCTACAAGGGCAGGGACATCCTTCTCCACTTTCAAAAACTCCTGAAGACCCAGCTCTTTAGAGAACATCTACTCTCATAGCAACACTTACAACAAGTCTTACTGATCCTAGCACTCACCAGCCGTTTTAAACTGACAAGTAACTGTTAAAAACAGCACTCACCGGCGACTTATTCTTACTGTACTCTAATGTTTTTAAACTGTCCTAAAATTGTGAGGATTGTTCTAAAACTTACTGTTTACCATGTTGTTAGTCGCTTTGGTTAAAAAAAGCGTCAGCCAAATGTAATGTAATGTAATGTAATGTAATGTAATGTAATGTAATTAGGTCCACAGACAAACATAACATTCAAGTAAACAATATAAAAAGTAAAAATAAGAAGGCACATACAATGAAGAAAATAAGAGCAGCAAAATTTGAGTTGAAATTGTGCAATTGTGCATACAGTAGACAGTCAATATAATAGTGCAAAAAATCAGGCCAATAAATGGCTGAGGTAGTTCTGTTTGACCTAAGTATGCAAGTGGCATAGTGGTGCAAGTTATGTAAGAGCAGCAGAAGTGTGTTCAGAAGTGTTTTCAGGACAACAAGTTGCAAAGTGTGCAAGTGTACAAGTGGAGTAGTGCAAGTGGAGTAGTGCAAGTGGAGTAGTGCAAGACAGCCATTGTGGGTCCAAAGTCCAGGATGTTATGTAGCTGAGGGTGGAGGGAGGAGAGGGGAGAGAGTTCAGCATCCCAACAGCCTGGTGTATGAAGCTGTTGGTGAGTCTGGTGGTGCTTGAGCGCAGGCTTCTGTACCTCTTCCCAGAGGGCAGTTGATCAAACAAATTGTGGCCCGGGGTGACTTGCATCACTCACAATTGTGGTCGCCTTCTTGGGTGAGGTGGGAGGTGTAAATGTCCTTCAGGGAGGGGAGTGAAGCACCAATAATCCTTCCAGCTGTGTTCACTATGCGCTGCAGGGCTTTCCTGTTGTATTCAGTGCAGCTTCCGCTTCCACACAGCTGATACAGCTGGAGAGGATGCTCTCAATGGTGCCTCGGTAGAATGTGGTCATGATGGCTGGTGGAGCACTTGCTCGCCTGAGTTTCCGCTTGGGAAGTACAGGCGGCGCTGAGCTTTCTTCGCCAGTGATGCAGTGTTGGTGGTCCAGGAGAGGTCTTCACTGATGTGCACCCCAGGAATTTGGTGCTGCTCACTCTCTCCACCACACCTCTCCGAAGTCAACAACAATCTCCTTGGTCTTGCTGGCGCTCAGCAGGAGGTTGTTGTCCCTGCACCACGTGGTCAGAAGGTCGACCTCCAACCTGTATTGAGTCCTCCAAATAAGCCATTGGTGATGAGACCCACCAGAGTTGTGGCGTCAGCAAATTTCACTATGTGGTTGTTGCTGTAGGTTGCAGTGCAGTCATCGTCCAGCAGGGTGAAGAGCAGCGGACTGAGCACGCAGCCTTGAGGGGCCCCCGTGCTCAGTGTGATGCTGCTTGAGATATTGTTGCCAACACGTACTACTTGAGGCTTCTGACAGAGGAAGTCCAGTAGCCAGTTGCAGAGGTAGGTACTGAGTTCCAGTTTCAAGTTTGCAGATGAGTTGTTGAGGTATTATGGTGTTGAATGCAGAACTGAAGTCTATAAACAGCAATCTCACATATGAGTCTCTTTTTTCCAGGTGGGTGACGGCTGGGTGGAGGGCAGAGCAGATTGCATCCTCTGTGGATCGTTTGGCTCGGTATGCAAACTGGAAGGGGTCCAGGGTGGGGGGGAGAATGGATTTGATGTGTGACATGACAAGCCGCTCAAATCACTTCATGATGATGGGTGTCAGTGCCACGGGGCGGTAGTCATTGAAGCAGGATGGAGCAGTTTTCTTCGGCACAGGTATGATGGTAGCAGCTTTGAAACATGATGGGACGATGGCTTGCTTCAGGGAAGTGTTAAAGATGTCTGTGAAGACATCCTTAAGCTCCTCAGCGCAGTCCTTCAGCGCACGACCTGGGATGTTGTCTGGGCCTGCTGCCTTACGGGTGTTGATAGCAGCAAGGCACAGGGGCTGCTCGTGTGGAGGGGGAGGGGTCTTCTGTGGGCAAGTGCTGTTTTGTGCTTCAAAGCGAGCAAAGAAGCGGTTCAGATTGTTGAGCAGAGGGATGTTGCTCTCACAGCTCTGTGGTGCGGGCTTGTAGTCCGTGATGGCCTGAACGCCCTGCCATAGGCTTTGTGCGTTCCTGCTGTCTTTGAAGTGGGTAGTTATCTTGTGAGTGTATTCCTTTTTTGCTTCCTTGATGCCACGGGAAAAGTTGGCTCTCGCTGTTCTCATGCCAGCTTCATCCCCAGCTCTGTAGGCTTTGTCTCTGGCCCTCAGCAGCCTGAGGACATCCCCTGTCAGCCATGGCTTTCAGTTAGCCCGAGTGATGATGTCTTTTGTGTGGGTCACATCATCAATGCACTTGGTGATGTAAGAGGTTACAGTGTCTGTATACAGAGGAGCTACAGACCGTCGAAGTGGCACTTTCCATGTGAAGTACTGGAAGACTGGAATACTTACCTGAAGACTGGAATACTTACCTGAAGACGGGAATACTTACCGCCAGATTGGCCACGGGCTGCGGTGCTGACTAAAGTAAGGCTGAAGACTTGTTTGACCTGAGGGAATCGGGACTATGATTTCAAGTTTAAAGAGACATTGTTTAAGTTTTGACGGTTGAAAGATCAACCTTATCCTTAGTTACCTTTTTGAACTTGGCATACCTTTTTGTTAATTCCCAAGAACTTTATTAAAAACCTTCGTTGTACTCTAACATTGTGTCCTTGCACTGCTGAACTGTCCCGCCGAGAGCCGTGTAGCCTCTCATGATATCACATATGGTGGAGAATGCGGGCATAGTTCAAACGCTAATAGTGCATGTCAGAGGAGGACACTGAACATTTGATATCCCAATTTTCCAAATTGGCCGTAGACCTCCCACAAAACAAAATGGAGGCCATTTTGAAAGCCCTGGTGGCTGGCCAGCAAGCCCAGACGCAAGCGAACGTGGCTCTCTTGGAGGAGCAAAAGAGAGCCAATCTTCTGAAGACAGAGGAACTGCAATTGCAGAAACAATTGGCCATCCGTAATGTCCGCCCAATAAGAGTGGGTGATTTTATATCCAAGATGGGGACCACCGATGACGTTGAGGCGTACCTGCACGCCTTTGAAGCTACAGCCACTAGGGAAGCGTGGCCCAAGGTACAGTGGGTTGGACTGTTAGCCCCCTTTCTATCGGGGGAATCGCTGAATGCTGTCCGGGACCTGGCCCCTGACAGGGCGAATGACTATGATGCGCTGAAGACGGAGATCCTCAGCAGAAGTGGGCTCACCAAGTTTGGCATGGCCCAGTATTTCCACAGCTGGACCTTTCACCCAGACCAGCCTCCTCGTGCACAGATGCACGAACTTGTCCGGATCACACGGAAATGGCTGGAACCGGAGAAGAGTACGGCAGCTGCCGTAGTGGAGGCCGTTGTGGTGGACAAGTACTTACGGGCCCTGCCTTATGAGGCGAAACGGCTCATCAGTCAACAGGCCTTGACGACAGCGGACCTAACCGTGGAAGCTGTGGAAAGGTACCAGGCCACAGCAGAGATGCTTCGGGCTTCCAGAAAGGAGCCCCAGAGTGCGTCCCCGCCAAAGACGGGAGGAGCCCGTCCAAAGAACCCCAAGGTTTCCAACCCAGCCACTTCAGGAGCTGTCCAGGCTCCAGGGGGAGCCAGAAACCAGCCGGCACCAGGAAGAGGACACCGGGAGAGTGAAACCCGACAGTGTTACCGGTGTGGGGAGATGGAACACATCTCCTGGCAGTGTGGGAAACCGGCGGATGAGCCTATGCCCACTGCTGAGTCCTCCAGCTCACCACCCGCCCACCTTTTTGCTTCGCTCGTGGGAGTCGTAGATGGCGCCCAAGAACGACCCCCCACCTGCCCGGTGACTGTGAATCACCATGATGTGGAAGCTCTGCTAGATTCCGGTAGCCGGGTCACCCTGGTGCATAAGGATCTGGTGGATTCATCGTGTCTGACCCCAAGGAAAGTCCTCCCGGTTTCCTGTGTCCATGGAGACACCAGAGACTACCCCACCACTGAACTCGCAATGACCACCACCAGGGGAACCATCCTCACGACGGCGGGTGTGGTTGATTCCCTACCCGTTCCTGTCCTAGTTGGACGAGACTGCCCAGCCTTTCACCCACTGTGGAGGGAGACTCAGGAGAGGCTGACCCGAGTACCTCGGAAGCGGAGAGGTAAGACGTATCCTGAGAATACGCAAATACAACCCTCAGAACCACTCACTCCAGCCTGTGCTCTTGCAAGGATGGCCGGTGCCCAGGCTGATTCAGAGACACGGAGTCCAGACACGGAGGAAGAGAACATGGTCCCAGGAAGTGCTCCAATCTCCAGCGAGGAAGACGTCCAAGGCACCAAAGAGCTTCCCCCTCTTAAAGGCCAGTATGGTACAGCCCAGTTACAAGATCCCACTCTTGCAAATGCTTTGAAAAATGTGCAGGTGATAGAGGGGGTGGTGCTAGGGGATAGGACAAGCCCTACCTACCCCCATTTTGCAGTAAACCGGGGGTTAGTGTATCAGGTGGTACGGAAAAATGGTGAGGTGCATGAACAGCTCCTCGTACCACAGCCCCACCGGGCCACTGTAGTCAACCTAGCACACACCCACCCGCTAGGGGCTCACCTAGGGGTGGAGAAGACGAAAGAAAGGATCTTGCGACGCTTCTTTTGCCCGGGAGTGCACAAAGTCATAGAGAACTACTGTCGTGGTTGCCCTGAGTGTCAGCGGGTGGCGCCAAAGCCCACATATAGAAACCCGCTCATTCCCTTGCTCATTATCGAGATCCCGTTTGAGAGGATTGGACTGGACATCGTTGGGCCCTTACCGAAGAGTTCCAGGGGACATCAGTACATTCTGGTCATCCTGGACTATGCTAGTCGAACGTTTTAACAAAACCCTAAAATCCATGCTGCGGAAGGCGATCGGGGAAGATGGGCGCAACTGGGATCAGCTGCTACCGTACCTACTGTTTGCGGTGAGAGAGGTACCTCAGTCGTCTACTGGTTTTTCACCCTTTGAGCTCTTGCTGTCTTACAGACCCCGAGGACTGCTGGACATCGCCAAGGAGGCCTGGGAGGAGCAACCGTGCCGACAGCGGACCCTGATTGAGCATGTCGGGGCCATGAGAGAGAGAATGAAGGCTGTCTATCCCATGATGCGGGAACACATGGAGACTGCTCAACGGCAACAGCAAGCCTCCTACAATAGATCTGCTCAACCCAGACAGTTTAAGCCCGGGGACCGAGTGCTGGTCCTGGTGCCAACCGTGGAGTGCAAATTCCTGGCAACCTGGCAGGGGCCATATGAGGTCATTGAACGTGTGGGAGAGGTAAACTACAAGGTGAAGGTAAACTACACGTTAACCTTTTAAAGAAGTGGCACGCCAGGGAGGCGTTGTTCAGCTGTCTACCCCCCACAGAGACCAAGGAACCAGGGAGAGAAGAGGTCCAGGTGGGTCCAAGCCTGTCCCCACATCAACGGCAGATGGCCCTGGAGTTGGTGGATCGCAACCAAGATGTCTTCTCCTCCCTACCTGGGCACACGGAGGTGGTCCAACACGAGATCCGCACCATGCCTGGCAAAACAGTAAACTAGCGCCCTTACCGCGTGCCGGAGGCTCGTAAAGTGGTGATTCAGGAGGAGGTAAGGAAGATGCTGGAAATGGGGGTGATCGAAGAGTCCCAGAGTGCCATTGTACTGGTTCCCAAACCAGACGGGTCAGTACGATTTTGTAATGACTATCGGAAGTTAAATGAAGTGTCTGAGTTTGATGCATACCCCATGCCTCGTGTTGATGACTTGATAGACTCCTTGGGGCATGCTCGCTTCCTAACCACCCTTGACCTCACCAAAGGCTACTGGCAGGTGCCCCTGACCCCCGGCGTCGAAGGAGAAGACAGCCTTTGCCACACCAGGGGGGCTCTACCAGTATACCCGGCTCCCGTTTGCTCTCCACGGAGCGCCTGCCACGTTCCAGTGCTTGATGGATCGCGTCCTCGCACCCCACAAGAGGTACGCAGCAGCATATTTGGACGATGTGGTCATACAAAGTCCCGATTGGGCCAGCCATGTATTTGAGAGTGAGTGTGTGTGTGTGTGTGCATGTGCGTGTTTGAGACTGAGAGAGTTTGTGGTGTGTGTGTGTGTGTGAGGGATGAAGGTGTGTGTGTATGTGTATGAGAGAGAGAAAGAGTGAGTGAGTGAGTAAGTGTGTGTGTGTGTCTGTAGAATCCCTCGCCACACTACCACAGAAGTGTAATTATATTTTGAGCATTGTTAGTGGTACAAAATAGCAACATGGCACCCATGTCCCATAGCATCACTGTGCATCATTCTGTGATAATGCAAATAAACGCTCTTGCTCAAAACACCACCAATGATAATTTTGCTCTCAATCAAAAGTTTGAAGTTGTTAACTGCCCTAGGTTGTTTTTACTCCTGAGATACACTTTAAACAACAACAACAGAAAACCTAACTAATCAGACACCGCTTTAATGCCAAATCAACTCACACCAGACCTAACTAAACAGACACCGCTAACCACTGGCCACCTATCAGACAGGGCAGCCCCAGAAACTAGCCCTACATCATGTCCAGTGCAACTCACAAGCAAACACAATACCAACACATGAACTCATGGCTAAGCGGAATAAAGACCAACATCATTAAACAGGAACACTGAGCCCATGTGCACCTGGGACTACTGCTACCACTGGGACCACACCAGAATACAACACACACTAATATTAACAGAACAATCACACCAGAATACAACACACACTAATATTAACAGCACATTAATTACATATTGGATCACGCCGTCACAGTTTGCTATAGTATGTAGAGTGTGTCTTATGCAGTAAGGTTTTATCCATCAAGTAATGACCCATACATGCAGCTGGATATGAAATATGAGGCTAAAGCAGACTTGTCCAGTGAGAGTGTCTGATTTATCACACTTACTGGTAAGAACAGAGAGATGAACTAGAGCATCAGGTCGATGTTGAGATCCATATGCTCCATTTGGGTACTGCCGACAGCCGTATTGTCCAGCATCCTCAGTGGTGACATCAGTGATGTGGAGAGAACAGTTAGAGAGCAGACGCAGTCTCAGCTCTGGGTGTGTTCTCTGGTTTGCTCTTCCCAAGGTTAGTGTAGCAGTCTCTCCTCTCCTGTTGTAGAGCCACACAGTTGATGAGCAGTCTGGGTAACTTGAGATCACATTCTCACAGGGCAGAGTGGCAGCACCTCCAGCACCGGAGAACACAGTGATAGAGTCTCCTCTGGAACCTGGGAATTATAAACATTTCAGAGAAAAAGATAAAACATGAAATTGTACTTAAATATTCACACATTGTGTTAACATGTTCCAAAGGTTTTGTGATTGTACTTTAGTCTGCCCTAATCTCCTCCAAAGGCCATGAGCCCTGCTTGAAGAGTCTTTCTGAGGTAGGAGTCCCATGTTTCCATGCTCCATCCTCTAATGTGTGTGTGTCCTGGTCTCACCTTGCAGTAGCAGCAGCACAGTCAGCAGTAGTCCCACTGTTGGGTTGTGCAGCTTTGCCATTTCCTCTGCTCTCTGAGCTGCTGTGTCTCTGCTCTGAGCCTCACACAGGGTGTGATGAGAATGGATCTGTCTGTCACACACACATCACTTCCTCTTTAGATGACATAGTGCTGCCTACTGCCCACTGTAGCCCAACCACCCAGATAGCCAAATCAGATTGGCAGATAGCGGACCGCTGGTGGTGTGCCGCCGGTGGCGTGCCACTTGTAGTCCGCCGTAGGACCACCATCTCTTTAAATTGAACTTGTCATGATATTAAGAAAAGTTAATAAAATTATATATGGAGTATAACTCAACAAATGAAAAAAGATTTTAGACCAATAGACCAATAATATTGGGCAATTTGTCTGCAACCCGCCAGCGGACCGCCAGAGACCCGATGAGCAAAATGCCAGTGGACCGCCAGCTATGCCCCAATGGACCGACAGTGGTCCGCCAGCCTCTTGCTATCTGGGCACTGTATCTATTTAAACAGCTGTTTGATTTTTTATATTATGTGTCCATTGCCCTGCATGCTGCCTCTGCAATAGCCTCGGTTCTCTGAAGGAGAACACAATAATCTGACCCTCTCTAGCCTATCTGGACCTGGTCCATGTGTAGATGCCCACAGTGGACTCATTTCTCACGGTGTGGCCTATGCAGCCTTCATGGCCACCGTCAACTAGGAGGACCCAACTTTAAACATCCCCACCTCCAAACAAAGTGTGTTCATGAGATCAGCTGAGAAAATATACGGATCCCCCAGTAACACGATTGTGTTTTTTGTGTGGAAATGTATAAATAAGTGCTTAGGTTACTATGGGAAGGAGACTGTCTGTGGCCAATGTTTTTATTGGTGGTTTTAATTTAGTGAGGATTTTTTTTAGATTATATTCAACTATTGTAATTGTGCAGAGTACAAAGACAATGACAGTTGCAAAGTTTTTTGCAAAGTGCAAAATGTGGCATCTGTGCTTCTTTTGTGTGTGTGTGTGTATGTGTGTGTGTGAGTGAGAGAGAGAGAGAGAATGAGAGAGAGAGAGTTTGTGTGTGTGTGTGTGTGTGAGAGAGAGAGAGAATGAAAGAGAGAGAGAGTTTGTGTGTGTGTATGTGGTGTTTGTGTGAGTGTATGTGTGTGTGTGTGTGTTTGTGTGTGTGTGTGTGATGATGGTGGATTAGTATGGAGTTAAAAGTGGTCCAGTCATATTTCATAAGAAGCAACACCTTCATATCTAACAAGAACCAAACAAGACAGCAGAGGTGCCTGATGGGTAAAGATATGGACGTGTGTGACCTGATGTTTGTGTTAAAGACGCAAGTGCTATTTAGAGATGTAGCATCCTGTCTCTCCACCCACCCCCACCTTCCCCTCAACCAGTCAGCACAGCTAGCTCTCTGGCCCTCTGGAGAACAGACCCACCCCCACCTTCCCCTCAACCAGTCCAGCACAGCTAGCTCTCTGGCCCTCTGGAGAACAGACCCACCCCCACCTTCCCTCAACCAGTCAGCACAGCTAGCTCTCTGGCCCTCTGGAGAACAGACCTGCCTCCACCTTCCCCTCAACCAGTCAGCACAGCTAGCTCTCTGGCCCTCTGGAGAACAGACCCACCCCCACCTTCCCCTCAACCAGTCCAGCACAGCTAGCTCTCTGGCCCCTCTGGAGAACAGACCCACCCCACCTTCCCCTCAGCCAGTCAGCACAGCTAGCTCTCTGGCCCTCTGGAGAACAGACCCACCCCCACCTTCCCCTCAACCAGTCCAGCACAGCTAGCTCTCTGGCCCTCTGGAGAACAGACCCACCCCCACCTTCCCCTCAACCAGTCAGCACAGCTAGCTCTCTGGCCCTCTGGAGAACAGACCCACCCCCACCTTCCCCTCAACCAGTCAGCACAGCTAGCTCTCTGGCCCTCTGGAGAACAGACCCACCCCCACCTTCCCCTCAACCAGTCAGCACAGCTAGCTCTCTGGCCCTCTGGAGAACAGACCTGCACTCCACCTTCCCCTCAACCAGTCAGCACAGCTAGCTCTCTGGCCCTCTGGAGAACAGACCCACCCCCACCTTCCCCTGAGAATCAACCAGTCAGCACAGCTAGCTCTCTGGCCCTCTGAGAACAGACCCACCCCCCACCTTCCCCTCAACCAGTCAGCACAGCTAGCTCTCTGGCCCTCTGGAGAACAGACCCACCCCCACCTTCCCCTCAACCAGTCAGCACAGCTAGCTCTCTGGCCCTCTGGAGAACAAACTTCACTTGGATGGTGACTGTACGTACACGATGGAAATAGCTGTGAAATACTCTTCCCTGGCATGTCTTCTTGCTCTACATGTGGGAATGTGTGTGTGCGTGTGTGTGTGTGTGTCATGCTGGCACATAGACATCGTGCCTGTTCCACTCTGTGTAAGTGTGTTTTAAGGCTACTTGTAAATCAGATGAGCCTTCTCTTCCTGTACTCCTCTATGGAGGCCTAAGTGTGCTTTAGTGAAGTGTGCTAATACAGACAGACCTCTCCTCACTGAGCCCCTCTGTGTAAGTATGTACTAGTGGAGTACACTTTAAAACTCCTCTGTGTAAGTATGTACTAGTGAATCACACTTTACAACTCTGTGTAAGTATGTACTAGTGAGTAGTGGAGTACACTTTATAACTCCTCTGTGTAAGTATGTACTAGTGGAGTACACTTTAAAACTCCTCTGTGTAAGTGTGTACTAGTGGAGTACACTTTAAAACTCCTCTGTGTAAGTATGTACTAGTCTAGTGGAGTACACTTTAAAACTCCTCTGTGTAAGTAAGTACTAGTCTAGTGGAGTACACTTTAAAACTCCTCTGTGTAAGTATGTTTTAGTGGAGTACACTTTAAAACTCCAAAACACAATTTGTAAGGAGGGACGGAGGTCAAAATATGCCATTAAAAACATAACTTTATTTTACTGAATGCGCCACAGGTCAGCTCCACCTTAGAAGCGCGGCAGTAAAAACATATGATCAGACTAAAGGGGCGTTCACACCAGGAACGGTAACTAGAACGATGACCATCATGATAAAAGTGTCCACACTGACCAACGATAAGGAAAGTCTCTCTGTGTTGATTAATGTGATGGCTAAAAACCAACGAGCCATTAGCTCATAATCATGGCACAAAATATTGCCGTTGTAGCTAAATGGAATTCCCAGACTGAATTCTGAAAACTTCCCGAGAAATTGTAAAATGTTATTTAACAGGTCTTGAGCAGGACAGAACGATGAAGCAGTGGTTAATATTAACAGAAACTACGATTAATCTGCCTCCATAAAATTAAGAACTGGACCTCAAATAATTACCAAGTGGTTTATCAACTATAGCAGAATAGTGGCATGGCATACGAGAAGAAATATATAAATGGTGGATGAATTAACAATTTATTAACCAGTAAACCATAAAGGTAGATGTGACCAATATCACTTAACATTGAATGTAAGGTAAAACTCAGATAGGCATGTACTGTAAAAAAGTAACAAAAGAACAAAGTAAGCTTAACCAAATAACAAAATTAAGCATAAACTTAACAAATTATAAAACTAGTTAGATGTTAAATACATCAGGTAAAACAATACATCAAACATAAAGAATATAACAAACCCCAATATAGGAGAGATAGAAAGAGAGAGAGAGATGGAGAGAGAGAGGGAAAGAGAGAGATGGAGAGAGAAAGGGAAAGAGAGAGAGGGAGAGAGAGAGGGAGAGAGAGAGGAAAAGAGAGAGATGGAGAGGGAGAGAGAGAGAGGCCAAAGAGAGAGAGGCCAGAGAGAGAGAGAGTCTTGATGAGTGGAGTACACTTTAAAACAGTTGTCCCCAAACTTTTTCTTCCGAGGGCCAGCTCACTACTGGCTCTAAGAGAGGACCAGAGACTCGGAGTATATCAGTAACCATAAATATCTTAGTGCTGTGCACAACAGCAGTCTACCTTAGTTGAATATTCCATTACATGTAATCATAGGCTACTGCAATTTAAGACCATTGTTAGCTGTGTTTATGTTGCCATCATGCCATATCAGTGTAAAATGTAGCTCAAATGAAATAATACTAATAAAAAGACTTTAGCATTCCCAAAAGTATTAGCAGGGAGTCCCAAAAGTATTTTATTCAAAATGTGTGAACTCTGAACTCTGTGTCTTTGCCTACACAGCTCAAGTTGTGAACAAGCAATATCCTACAAATAATTTGAAGTTCTCAAACTATGAGAGTTTTATGAAGTGCTGGCAAAACATTTGAAATCACCTGATGAGAACTTTGTGAACTCTATGGCCTACTGGTTAGCGCTTCGGACCGGAGGGTTGCCGGTTCAAACCCCGACCAGTAGAAAGCGGCTGAAGTGCCCTTGAGGAAGGCACCTAACCCCTCACTGCTCCCCGAATGTTGTTGCAGGCAGCTCACTGCGCCCGGGGATTAGTGTGTGCTTCACCTCACTGTGTGTTCACTGTGTGCTGAGTGTGTTTCACTAATTCACGGATTGGGATAAATGCAGAGACCAAATTTCCCTCAAGGGATCAAAAGAGTATATATACTGTACTTATACTATACTTATGCATTTGAACGAGTGAATAAAAAATAGAAATAATTATCCCAGAAAGTCCCAGAAATATGACTTGAATAGAAGTTAGTTAGTTATTAACAATTAATTGATATACTTTTAGAACACTTTTAGCACTGATGCAGTCAGCATAGGCCTCTTACATTGTTTGCAGGTAGGCCTACATTTTATTCTGTTTTCGATGGCAAACGCGAAACAGCGCCAAAACAACCACCAGTGGACAAAAAGAGTATTACATGTGTACTGTTAAGACTCGCCATAGAGAATGAATGGGGGAAATTACGGAGGTCATAGTTTGACGATGTCGTACTCCCGTGCGGGCCAGATGCTATATACCACGTACATGTTTTGGGGCGGGCCGTAGTTTGGGGACCATTACTTTAAAACTTTAGTCTTGATGAGTTCTAGACACTGTATGCTTTGGCAACACTTTCTTCACGAATTGTCATGCCAATAAAGCGTTTTGAATTTGAATTTGAGAGAGGGAGGGAGAGAAAGGGAGCGGGAGGGAGAGAGAGAGGCCAGAGAGAGAGAGAGAGAGAGAGCAAGGCCTCCTCCAGGAGAGGTGAGCAGGCAGGGCAGAGTCTAGCCAGTTGAAGACGAGGCAGAATAGAAGAGAAGAGAAAAGAGAAAGATCCAAAGAATCTGTGTTCTTCCCCTCATCTCTGCAACAACGGAACATGTGAGAGCAGGGGGTGTGGGCGCATCTCATCACAGAGGGCATCATATATCGCAGCTTACTGAAACATCATATGCATTAA
Source organism: Alosa alosa (assembly GCF_017589495.1). Taxonomy (NCBI): domain Eukaryota; kingdom Metazoa; phylum Chordata; class Actinopteri; order Clupeiformes; family Clupeidae; genus Alosa; species Alosa alosa. The sequence goes on along the minus strand of NC_063196.1, from coordinate 33,999,805 downwards.
CTTTACTGTTCTGCAACTGACAATACTGGATTTCTCCCATACATCCAGTCGGTTAAGACGTTTGGAAAGGTTACCGCCCCCCCATGAGGGGGAAAGCATGCTAATATCACACAATGTAAGTCAATGGGCGAACTAGCTAACAGTTAGACTTTATACATTCGTTTTACATTCAGGTGGAGTTCTGCTTGTTTCTGAACACAATAATTTAAAGGAATTGTGTTTACTTAACTGCCCAGTGTATGCTAACAACTTAATTCACCCTCGATTGCCCAATGTTGACGACAAATTTCTCTGGAAGCTATATTCAATGGTAGCATCATTAGGTTGCTACCTGGCTAACTTTATATCGTCAGTGTAACATAACCAACTGGTACACATTACTTGTTATAACTATTCCCACGGCCATTGTAGGGAATGTGCATTCATGTGAGAATAAATTCAGATGCAACTTACGAGTATGTGATGTTAAGGCAAAAGGGTTAGCTTGCTAAACCGAGCTACACAGTCCGGCCATTGAAAGCAGTTATACAATGAGTACACTCGAGACAGTTCTGGCCGTTTAACTGGAATTAGCAAAATGAGGGAACTTAATGTCACCCTTAACAGCTTAACTCTCAAAAAGAATTTCAAGTTTTTGCCTGAAATTGCACTGTGCCTATTTACAAGGGCATTGTTCCCACCTCTTCTGGGGCCTACCATCAAATGTTGGACCTCTATAGAAAAGAACCTCTAGTTTTCGTAGGAAACAGTCACAATAAATGTGTGATGTACTCACAAAGAGTTACAGAGGCTAGAATATAGTTTTTTCTTTCTGCCGGATTACAAGCATCTCTGAACTGACCACATTTCAGCCCTCTAGGTCTCTTGATATCCCTTAGAAACACAACTGAGCCCTAGCACCAGGTCTTGTGAAGTTGTGTGCAAAAGTAGATCAATATAGAATGAAAATATGAGTGCTTTTAGACTATTATTTGCCAAGGTATGCCCATGCGTTTTGTAAAATGCCTATGGATACTCCCCATAGGACTTTTGTTATCAAAATGCATACTGACAATCAAATGCTTACTGCACATGAACCCCTTTGTGTAGAAGCATAATCCTGGTCTCAAATGAAGGTAACACTTTGAGGTTTCATGCTTGTATTTGGATTATACTTCAGGGGTTCTGATATGGAATGACTACCCTAAATATGGAATGATTACAAAATGTCTCTCTTTTTTGCATTTTACTTTGTTGGTTCAATGAGTGTGTATAAGATAGACTATACATCTGTACAACTAATATTGGATAACACAACATGAAGATTCAATTTCTATGGATTCTTGTGAATATTTCAGTACCCAATATGTTGCATCTACTTATTGTGCTGCAGCTACACTGCAGCCAGGTCAGGAGTAGCACCAAAGCGAAGAAGGGGAGGGGGCATTTTGGATCAAATTTAATTGAGACATAATAAGATTAATCTGAGAATGTAAAGCACTGTACAGATTGTACATGAAAAAAGTTGTCATTTTTGGATTCCCAAGAGTCAAAGCTTTGAAATAGTGTATAACATTACTATGCTACATAGCAATATGGTGCATACAATTGATTTAGAATGTTGGGGGGAGGTGGGTAACCGTCCCGCCGGCAGGACACACAGATAACTCTCAGTTGAAACGTGTTTGTGCCGTTTAGTGATGTTTGCTAAAAGATTTAATATTTTTATTAGGGCTGTCAAAATAACTGATTCATTTTGATTAATTAATTTGAGAAAAAATAACTGATTAAAAAAATTAGTGCAGATTCATCGATTGTGTATGACCTTTGACCCCGAGCCGTTCTAGTCAGTAAAAATTAGACTGTAAAATGAAGGAGAGAGTAGAAAACGTGCTGCCTGGATCATTGATTGGAACATTTACTTTTAAAAAACGGCCTGATGGTGCTAATAAAAATGTGTTGAAAATAAAGTCCTCTGCAATGTCTGCAGCAAGGATTTGCATATCACGGGGTTCATCAACTCTGTAGTCGCACATCAATGCAAAAAGAAATAAGTGTTGACATTGAGGAGTGTTAATTTATTTTCATTGTGTCCCCTAGGTTATATCTGTGGCCTGAAATGCCTTGTCTGTGAAAAAAAACTTCTTCCCTAAGCACTTTTGAATGTATTTCCTCAGCATATTAGGTCATATTATAGATTATTATGGCAATTATTTGAACAGTGAAACTAATAATAAAAAAGTCGTTGAACTTTAATGTCACTATTGCTGATTATTCAATGATTCATTTGAATTTAAATATTTAAAATACTTTCACAGGAAAAATTATATATGCGATTAATTTAGATTAATTAATCACAGAGTATGTAATTAGATTAATTTTTACAGCCCTAATTGTTATAGGTGCTTTCTGTACTCAAGCCGGTGCACCTCCATTAGATTACATGCAATTGAAACAAATGTTTTCCCCCTCGGGGGCTTTTCAGCCACGGTAACCACGGCAACTGGGGGCGGTAACCACGATTATGACTAGTTTCCGACTGTATGTATGGACACTTTTAAAATGATATCAGACACAAGCAGAATAGAATTTTATCTCCTTTGGAAAATATAGTTAGACTTCAGAAATGGTCCTTGTCCAGAGATTGTGAGAACTGAGACTAAATGGCAGCTGAAAAACAGCTTTCTAGTGGCTTTCTAGTTCACTGTATGAATAAACGGGTGTGCTGCTGCTAATTACAAAAGCTTTTTTTCAATATGACACCTTTCCACTGGTTTAGGTATGTAAATTGCTGGCCTTATAAAATGTTCTAGGTGGCATAGGCATGAAGCCTTTTGGAAATCTGAAACGGTCAATAAACTGTAAGCTCATAATCAATATTGGTGCTGGACCATCCCAGACTGAATTCTGAACAGCTGGACCTACAGTAAGTAGTCTTCACAGACTGAATTCTGAACAGCTGGACCTACAGTAAGTAGTCTTCACAGACTGAATTCTGAAAAGCTGGACCTACAGTAAGTAGTCTTCACAGACTGAATTCTGAAAAGCTGGACCTACAGCAAGTAGTCTTCACAGACTGAATTCTGAACAGCTGGACCTACAGTAAGTAG
>NC_063196.1:33761716-33991716 GCF_017589495.1 Alosa alosa | reverse complement strand
GCCTATTCCAGTATTTGAATAAATACCCACACCGGTGTTACACTTGTCTCACCTATATACAATATATGTCTATGAATTACAGTAGTGATACAATGAGAAAGGAAGGAGAAAGGAAGTGTTGTTTAGCAGTGTTGGGAGTAATGCATTCAAAAAGTAATGTAATTACAGTAATGCGTTGCTTTTTGCTGTAATGCAGTAACGTAAGACATTACCAATACAATTTCAGTAATATTTTACTCGGTACAATTCTCAGTAACTGAAGTTACTTTGCTTTTTAATCCAAAGTTGAGAAATGCTCAATTGACACCAGAGAAGATTATCCAAGAATTAAAAAAAGTAATCTATGCTGGTCCTGGAATTGCCTTGTTTAGATGACTGTAGAAAGGGAATTTGAGTTATCTTTGCCATTCATGCAACAGATCTAACATGGTTAGGCTATATTTCTCATTTCAAGCAGTGAGAATAACTAAAATGTTGCTTTTACAGACAAAGATTGTAGCCATTATTCTCAAATTATTTGCATTACACCACTGTAAGTGGAAGAAAAGGCAACCAGCAATGATGAGAACCATTTAAAATCAACTTACAATTTCACTATGGCTATATTTTACTATATTAAGTTGTGAGTGACCTTTGGCCTTTGGGACCGACATTGTCCCATGAGCCATAACTGAAACCATTATATTGTTCTTTTGTTAGCCTTAAGCCTAGCTCAGTCATTATGCCATACCACATCACCTCCTGCCGTGTAATGAGCTGCATTGAACACATGAAGATCACCAAATCCATATTTTCTGTTATTTTGGTGAAAGTAATGTAAACGTAGTGTAATGCCTTACAATTAAAAGACAGTAATATTGTAATGTAACAAATTACTGACAGTAACAAGTAATAAATAATGCATTACGCTTTTAAAGTAACTTGCCCAATGCTGTTGTTTAGGGATGGTCATGTAATGTATCTTTATGTCTTTTTTTTTTCTCCCCTCTACTATGTCTTCACAGATCCTTGCTCCTGATATCCTGATGTATGGGTTGCACTTCATTATATGACTCCAACAGAACACTCACAGAAAGGAGAATGGTGTCAAACTACAAGACAGCCAGCATGTAAACAAGGCCTTGTTTGTCCTTGTTTGGCTACTCATTTGTTTACTTCCTGAAGAGGCTGAAGCATGCTGGCCTTGACACCTCAGCCCTTGCTTCCATTAACAGGTGTTTTACGGAGCGCATCCTCACATCATGATCTACTGCAGCGGTGGAGACGGAGGACAATTGGCAGGTATTTGACGTCATTTTTACATCACTTTTACTGCCATTCTGCTATGGTAGATATGGTTGCTGCTGTGCTAAATATAGGCCCATATTGTTTGACCACCTACACCATATATTTTCTGAAAGCCTATAGCCTCTAGATGTCAATTAATATCAATTAAGACATGTCCCACTTTCCTACTTACTCTGGCATATCATAAGGCATACATAGGCCCATATTGTAGAGCGAGAAACAAATTGTTCAGCTGATACATTTTGGCCTACACTATTAAGGGACGGCTGATTCAACCACCTAAACCAATCCATTAACATTAATTAGGCCGTGTTCCACCTCCTGAAATACTTTGGCGCACTATATTAAAAGGCATAGGTCTGTGTTGTATAGGTGAACTTTAGTCATCAGTATGTTTTAACATGTCTTTCTATGTACACTTTTATTTCTAATTTCCAGGTTGTCAGCTGTTGTCAGGCTCATCACCAAAGCAGAAAGACATAGTGAGACCAGGCATGCCAGGAAGGAGCAAGGCACAGGCCAGGAAGGAGCAAGGCAAAGCCCAGGAATTTTTCTGCAGCTGTTCCCGCCAGCTATAGAAGGACTGCTCCTGAGAATAGATGGGTGTCTACATTGTTTTGCAAAATGGGTCTTCTACACATGATGCTTGTCAAGCACTGCTCATTGACTGGCCAGGGGTCCTCTGTATTGTGGCCACTGGTCAAAGGCGCCACATGACTGTCTCAGAGTCCTCTACATCATTCCGGTGACGGGACTTCTGGCCTAATCTGACAGGATGGGTCTTGTGTTACTGTGACCAGACAGCTCAACAATGCATCATTCTCATCCATGCCCTCATCGCCTCAAGACTGAAGTACTACAACAGCATTCTCTATGGTCTTGAAAAATATTATTGTCTTTATTATTATTATTATTATTATTATTATTATTATTATTATAAGTACAGGTCTCTCTGCACCAACCAGCAGGTTCAGAGGAAGCTTTTTTTGTAGCTGTCATCCTGACTGGACTGTAGCTCTGTATCCCGTGACAACCCATCAACTAAGCCCCCAATACCCTATCCCACCCATAGTGTTATTTATTTACAAATGCACATACTGTAATTATAATTATACATAACCATATTCTACTGCTCTTCATATTATCCATCCTGAACATACACTTCTTACTACTCTTATAATGTTACTGTAGCTGTACATACTATACATATCTGTGTATATGGTTCATATCTGAATATCATATTTATTCTGTTTCTCATTTGTTCTGTTAATACACTGCCCATATTTATATCTAATTTATATGACTCTAAACCACCTTCTGTAAACCAACTGCATATTACTGTCTACACGACACTATATTTCTTGTCCTGCCTATGGACCATCTGTCTATACTTTGTATATCACATTGCACTTTTGCTTTGTACAGGGTTCCCACGGGTCATAGAATTTCTGGAATATCATGGAATTTTAGAAAGTATATTCCAGACATGGAAAGTCAGGGAATTTTTTTCATTTTGGGGGCAAAGTCATGGAATATCAGGCAATTTTGTTGTAGTAGTTTATGATCTACTAGCCAAAATGCATAACATATTTCCACACAGAATTGGTGTATATCTGGTTATTGTCTTTACAGCTTGCTTGAGTAGCCCAACTGTGTTAATTCAATGCCTATTTATTCATCTCCCGCTCTAAAAAAGTAAAAAACTCTATATACTCTACACTGCTATGCGAGTGCTCTGAAATCATTGGTCGGTATATTGTACTACTCATTAGTAAGTAATGGAAATTCAGGTGTTTTGTCAGGGAAAAGTCATAGAATTTTACATTTGACTTTTGAGTGGGAACCCTGTTTTTACTTTTACCGACCGCTAGACTAGCAAGGTTTTACGAATTAACGTGCACTGACATTTCGTACACATATGTACTACACTTGTTTTGAGATCAGGCTGCAAATACAGATGCATTTTCAGCTTTGAACAAAACCGTTCAGGAATTATTACAACAAAAGTGGGACGTGCGTAATGTTTCATTCATCCCTCCTGGTCAGGACAGTTGAAACAACATAAGGGGACGAATGAAACATACAGTTTAAGCCATATAAACGTCCAACAACTTCGACATTGTACTACATATCATGAATGGTACTCCCAAAAGGTTTTATTTTAGATAGATTGTTGCAGGGCTATACGTCTTTGTGCATGTCTGTTAACAACTCATTTGCCATCATCGTGAAGCGTGTATGAAACGGTTTTTGATTCTGCCATGTTTATAGCTAGAACGGTAAGCTTTCCCATTTATATCATGTTTATATTGTTGAAAATGTCGTTTCACTAGGTTTTTACGTGGGTTAGACGACTGCACATCCAAATAAGTAAGGGATAATGGACGACACGGTGGTCTGTTCACAGAAGTTAATGCACGGTCGAGGTTGTAAAACGCGAAGCGGAGGGCCGTTTAAACCTCGTAGTGCATTAACTTCTGTGAACAGACCACCGTCGAGTCCATTATCCCGCTTATTCCACTGTTGCCACTTGCGTTGTGTTCATTTCCTGTTACAATTTAAACGTTTTAATCGCTAAAACTGTCTTGTTTGTAGAACTAATTTCTTCCGACACATATCAACTAATTTCTCAACTCACAGGACAAACTGCCGTTAATAGGTTACGGGGACGCTGGCGAGACTGACGCCGCTCCGTCTGGCATGTTTATAGTGGATGGAATCCACTATCTTGAAATCTCCTGGCTTCTTCTTCTTATTACAGTGCATGAAAATGCACTGTACTGTTCTTCCTAGGCAACTTCTTCTTATTATTATTATTCCGCTTACCACTTTTTCCGTACGCTATTTCTCTTGAACAGTTTAACTTAGAAACTTCATTCAAACTTTGTTACGTAGGTCTTCAAACAGATTGGGTTGGTATGACTTTTCAACTTTGAAACTTTTATACTTTTTAAACTATTAAAGAAAAACGTTTTAAAAATCCCCATAGACTTAATATTGCCGATTGTGACATCATAATACGGCCGTTAAGCAATTAGAATCCTATGGCAGGTGTTCAGGCCACCTGCAGCCTCAGGCTTTAAGCATACAATCTGGGTCAATTAAGACTACACATCCTATTCAACTGTTTCCTCTGCCCAAAACTGTTTCAAAATAAAAGTCCTCACTACAATAATCCACTGTTAAACAATGTAACCTATTAAACTACTGAACTTTTTACATTCAACTTTTAAACGGTCTACTTTTAAACTATCATTAAACTATCTATCTATTAAACTAGCTGTCTATCAACAACTTTTAAACTATCTACATTCAACTTTTAAACTTTTAAACTATATACATTCACTAGCTGTCTATCAACAACTTTTAACTTGTCATCAACTATGTCAACACTTTTCATCAACTATGACTCCTACCCACTGTAGCTAGTTAGCATGGTTAACAAAGTTAACATGTTAGCATTGCTAACATTGTTAACATGTTTAACAAAACTGCTAAAAATGATTAGCTAGGTTAGCTAAGTCACATGGTTAGCATAGTTAGCATGCTAGTTAGCATTTTTAGCAAAACTGCTAAAAATGATTAGATAGGTTAGCTAAAGTAACATGGTTAGCATAGTTAGCATGCTAGTTAGCATTTTTAACAAAACTGCTAAAAATGATTAGCTCGGTTAGCTAAGTAACATGGTTAGCATAGTTAGCATGCTAGTTAGCATAGTTAACATAACTGCTAAAAATGATTAGCTAAGTTAGCTAAGTAACATCATTTTTAGCATGCTAATTAGCATAGTTAGCATAACTACTAAAATGATAAGCTTGGTTAGCTAAGTCACATGGTTAACATAGTTAGCATTTGCTAGCATAGTTAGCATGTTTAGTAAAACTGCTAGAAAATGTTAGTTAAGTTAGCTAAGTAGCATGGTTAGCATGTTAGCATTGCTAGCACTGCTATAAAACATTAGCTAAGTAGCATGGTTAGCAGAATTAAAAATCTTAGCATAACTGCTAGCAAACATTAGAGCCATTCCAACTTTCAGTTATCGTCAAATATCTACCTATACACAGCCATTAAACTATTTGAATATCAACATTCATTCAACTTCCAGTCTGTCAACAACTTTTAAACTATTTACCTTCAACTTTTAAACGGTCTAATTTTAAACTATCATTAAACTATCTATTAAACTAGCTGTCTATCAACAACTTTTAAACTATCTACTGTCTATCAACAACTTTTAAACTATCTACATTCAGCTTTTAAACAGTCTACTTTTAAACTATCAACTTATATTAAGCTATGCAACCACCATGTCTATCCTAGCATCACCATAGTAACCATCTCTGTATTATCTGTTTTAACTATACATGATATTTTACATCACAACTTTAGCATTTTCATGCACTGGTAATTCCTTGGAATTGCATTTCTAGTTATTATTATAACCTTTTTTTCTATTTACCTTTTCAAGAATTAATGCGACTCTGGAGTTGGACAACAGAGTAACTTTTTCAGATTTTCTTAAAAGTTTATACTTTTTGAGATATAGGGGATTAAAAATGGTAAAAAGCTAATTTTTCCCCCATAGACTTGAATGGCTGTGATGTCATAATGGCCTAAAGTCAGCTGCGCTCGTTAAGCTCCCAGAGTAGTTCCCGGGCTAATTAGAACACTGGCACAGGTGTCACCTGTGAATTCAACTGTCTCAGCTTCTAATGCATACAATCTGATGCTCCCTAAAACTACACATCCTGTTTAAGTGTTTCCTGTGTGTCAAAATAAAAGTCACAGTCATATCTCATGCTTTGCGCATTATATCTCCAGAACGGTTTAACGCATGTGCTTCAAATTTGGTACAAGTGTTTGTATGACTCAAAGATGAAGTGAGTTGATGTTGGAGGTCAAAGGTCAATGGTCAAGTCAATGAACACTCTGAGTGCGATATCTCAAGAATGCCTTGACATACATGCCTGAAATTTGGTATGAGTATTTGTATGAATTCAAAGATGAAGTGAATTGATGTTGGAGGTCAAAGGTCAAGGTGAAAAACACCTTGAGTGTTATATCTCAAGAACGCCTTGACACACAAGGTCTTTTGGCACGAGGGTTTGTATGAACTCAAAGATTAAGTGATTTAATGTTTTTTTTCCAGGAATTTCCCCACCAACTTTAGCAGCTTTCCATCCACTATTGTAATTCCTCTGGCATTACATTCTAGTTTTGTTTGGCATTTAATTTTTTTTTTATGATTTAATGTACATTTTCTTCCAATCAATACATAGTATCTTATAGTCTATATATTTTGCTAGTTTTTCCGCTATTTTTCTCAAGACAAACACCATCTCTAAAGAGAAAGTTGGATACTGCGCCTGGCTGGCCTTACCTATGCTGCTTCTGCAGCCTGTCGAGTTGGATGCGCATTTTCAGTGGGCCTATTACTTCACCGCTATCATCTGTCTGGCTCTCTGTGTGGTGCTACGTGCTGTGTCGGGCTGCTTGCATCTCTCCTGTCTGAACCTGCTGGTATCTAGTCGGTTGACTGTCCAGCTGCTGGGGATATAGTCGGTTGACTGACCAGCTAACGTGGGAGCTTGCTATCCACCTCATTTCTCTTGGACTGATGCTTGGGATTGAGTGAGAGGTGTGTGCTGACTATGGGAGGGTTTCAATACACAGCCCTTGAGCTTCGACAGTTCTCTTCCACCAATGTCAAGCCCAACATCGACGTACTCCATGTCTGTCGGGTAGTGGGGATAGTCCAGCGGAAACGCTATGTGCCCCGTGGCTCACGTCGCTCCTTCATCATCCAGCGAGTGACTGAGGATAGCATTCCGACGCTGAAACAACCAACATCTCCTCGGAAATGCCTGCCTGCAAAACACAATATCCCAGAGTGGTTCGCTCCTGCCTCTACATCTAGCAGGAGAGCGACAGGCCAGCATCTGATCAGCATACAGACTGTGTCCACTACATGGAGGTATTATATATAACTGGAGAGAGTGACTAAGTGACTAAGGCTAGGCTAGTAAATCCGGCCAATTCATAGTCGTCACGCCATATTGAACACTGGGGCTCGGATCCAATGTCAAAATTGTCTGTAGTACGCTACATGAACTGGACCATAAATATGCCACCAAAAAAATAAATACCTAAACAGCCTAATAATAACTCCACGTGGGTATCGAACCTGCTTCCTAAATGAAACCTCTTAAATGATAACCATTCATCTACGTACTTGAGCCACGAACCAACTGATAAGTCATAGTGCAATTTACTTGACTTACAATTAGAAGAAGTCAGGTAATGATTGTAGCAAGTTAACACGGCTGATGGTGTCTTGGCAGTTGCCCAAGCCAGTAGGTCAAAGTACCATGGTTAAGTTTTCAAACATTTCACTTACTGCTGGTCATGCTCTCTGTGGCCACCTAGTATCTGCAGCCTAAATTGAGGAAGCATTGCTGGTCTAAAAATAAATACATAATAATAAAAAAAAAAAAAAAAACGTGTGATGGAGAGGACTGAACCCATGTCGACTGCGTGAGAAAGCAATGTATAGGCATTAACCTGTTGCGCCACAGGAGAAGCACCCAACGCGAGAATTAGGAAATAAAGTATAAAAAAAAACATCAAACCCATGTTTACATGTCAGTAACATTAACGTTAATAGCCTATAAGCCTAAGAGTTTTGACTCTCCCTGTGCGCAAATTTTGAGTAAAATATGGACACGTTATAGACTTCTCCTGCCAATTGCAGTGTGCATTTCAATGCCTGTGTTTTATTAACTGAATTCTTAAAAGAATAGGTTGGACAAAAGGATACACAATTAGGCAACACATTTTTATTTGATTTATTTGCTGACGTTCATGTGGCTCTACAGACACTTCAGGTAGGGGCGGCCACAGCCTAACCTCAGTGAAACGTTTGTAAAACTTAACCATGATACTTTGAAGGCCTTCTAAATGGCTTGGGCAACGGTAGCATGATAACATGGTAGCCAGATAACATGAACAGCTATGTTAACTTGTTACAATTATAATAACGTTAGCTGACTTCTTTTAATCATACAACTGAAGTCAATTTCTGTGAGTGCCGTCAGCTGGTTCGTGGCGCAAGTGGATAGACGTCTGATTACCAAGCAAAGTCAATTAATTATGTGTGGTTCAATGCCCATGTGGAGTTAAGTTATGCTATTTAGGTGTTTGTTTTTTGGGTTGCATGTTCATGGTCCAGTGCATGTAGTACTACATACAATTTTGACTTTTAAACATGTCATGCATATTTGTGTGCGTCTCTAGTAGGCCTATATCAGAAAGTGACAAATCTGCAAGTGGCCACATCTGGCAAAGACTCGTCTTCAATCATGAAACGTCATCAACGCAGCCAGTTAACATGGGAGCCAGTTGCCATGTAACACCGGCTCTCCCCTACTTACTCACCATAAGTTCTTGATGAAATTAGTAGGTGTTTAATGTCTTGGGGTCAAAGGTCAAGGTCACGTGAGGTCATACTTGACAAGCAATGTTTGTGTTATACCTCTCAAGCAGATTGAAGAATCCTCATTAAACCCAACACAGTTAATTAAGCCTAAATTAACTGATAAGGCATTAAAGATCATGGGATCACAGGTAGAGGTTAAAGGTCATGAGGCTATAGGTGGCTGAGGCATAGAATCGGCTATCTGAATTTACATTAAAAAAGATTAAGACATTTATTAAAGCAAAACGAACTTTATTTTCTGTATAAAAACAGTTGTTTCAAAATCCACATCTTATTTTAGTATTGTAGTAGTAGCCTCTCTGAAACCAGGGGAAATCAAAATAATTTGCTGTTTTAAAAATGCAAACATCTGTGTGAATACCTGTTTTAAAATAACTGTTTCAGTTCATAAATGATATTGGAGTAAAAAACAAAGTACTATTACATAACATTCAGTACATCAATAACAACATTGTAAATCATTTAGACAATGTCTGGACTGCCTCTGGACTCATTGTTTACGTTACCCCCCCTGCTGGCCTGTTCGTGCTTTACTCTGTGTTTGTTTTGAGTGTGCCATGTGCTCTTGCCTTGACAGCTCTCCCCGCCCCATTCTTGCCACCTGTTCTGTTTGATTCAATTATTGGTTACCCTGCTGCTCATTGTATTCCTCTGATTACCTGCCCTACTTATACCTTACTCATTTTGTGTTTCTTCATCTGGTTGTCCTGAGCCTGCACTTTGACTCTGTAGGTTTGATTCTGAGATTCTTGTTTTCTGGACCTTTATCTGAACTCTGCTACTGAAAACCTTTGAGGTTGGTTTTTCTAGTATATGGACATTTACTGAGCCCTGATTTTGATTGCTCGTGATTATTTAATTTTTTCAGTTTTTGAACTTTCTCCTTGGATCTCAGTTTTTGATGTTTACTTTTTTTTGGATTACTCAACTGGACTGAACTCTGATTTTTGACACTCTCTTTTGGATGTTCGTAATACTACCCTATTTTGGGATTGACTTGAACTCGTGTGCTTGTGCTGGTTGCCATTCTAATAAATCTCTGGAACTTCACTTTTCTGCATTTGGGTCCTCCTTGTCCCGAGCCTGACAGACAAGCTGAATAGCAGAAGTTTTAGATTAAATCCAAACCATTTCTGTCAAACATCTGAAACATTGTCATCTTGAGCTATTTCCTTCAACTTAAATTATAATGCCAGACAAGCTATGTAAATGTCTATGTTGATAGAATAGTGTTAGAAATAAAAACTACCCTTGCATCGCATTGCAATAGTCATACTTTATTCCCTGAAGTTGGTAGTAGGCATATAAGCAACGGCAGCAGCGGACTGATAATACCTAGGATTCTACTAGGTATTATGGTGGGTTTTCAGGATGTGAAGGGATGTAATCATGGGTTTCCTAAGGGTTCATACTATTGCATGGGTTTTCATGTTTTAGAAGAATGTAGTCATTAGTGTCGTAAGTCTTAATGCCACTGCATTTGCCGTGAGCAGTGTGCGGTCACTATCTTGTGTAGGCCAGACCAACTGTCAAAGAGTGGGGTGAGTGGAAAAGTACTGGAGGTACTAGGATGAGAGGATCTCCTCCTTATATGGTTAAGGGAGAGGGGGTGTTATCAAGCTGGTGAGGACTGGACAGGACAGGGATGAGGAGGCCACTGTGCCTTATGAGTTGGGGCCTGTCCAGCTAGGAAGAGAATAAGATAAGGCCTTATTTCACCAAACTGGAAGGAACCAGAAAAACTTAGGGTTACACTATTTTACATATGTTACCTATGCATTACATAGGTTTGCATATAGTTTTATGCATGATGGGAAGATGGTTTCCACCAATGTAAGTGACCCTGCTTGGTACTGGCGGCTCTTTCTGTGGAGGACATTGAAGATATCTACCTATTCGGATACTAAGTTGGATAACATCATGGAGAAACTCACTGCTTTACAAAGGCAATTGGACCAGTATGGACTAAGAGGGTAGATGTGCAAATTGGAATGCGGCTACCCGCCCCAAGACCAAACAACTACAATCTTATCTGCTTTTGGCACCCCTTAACCAGCACTGGCCTCGGCCAAGGCCGCTGCTGGAAAACAACTCCCCCGGAAGAGCACTGCAGCGAGGCGGCTCTTGCATCCCTTTCCCCACCCCCCACAGACACCTGCTGATTGTGGACTCTGACTGGGACATGACCAAGGCTGTCTCCATAGCAACTTGCTGTGTTATCGCTTTGACAATCCTGCGGACTGAGGCACTAAGACTTTGGGCACCAGGCGGAGCGCTTCACCAGGCCTACACATACATCTAACATATATACAGACATGCATTCACCCCCATTACCCCCATCCCACGCCTTAGCGCCACCCCCCCAGTCTGTCAAAGCGGGTCTGTGACCAGCGCCCGAAATGGCTGCAGGACCGGATGGCTGCCTGCCTGCACTGGTATCCCCTCCACCCCCCCCACTCCCTCCCCCTTGTTGCAAGCCGTGTGTCTCTCATGTTGTGTAAAGTGAATGTGCTAATGTTGCTGAGGTGTTTTTTTTCCTGTTCCCACACTGTACTCCCCATAGTCTGGGGGCTCCCCACTGTACTCCCCACAGGAGCATAGTCTGGGGGTTCCCCACTGTACTCCCCATAGTCTGGGGGCTCCCCACTGTACTCCCCACAGGAGCATAGTCTGGGGGCTCCCCACTGTACTCCCCATAGTCTGGGGGTTCCCCACTGTACTCCCCATAGTCTGGGGGCTCCCCACTGTACTCCCCACAGGAGCATAGTCTGGGGGCTCCCCACTGTACTCCCCATAGTCTGGGGGTTCCCCACTGTACTCCCCACAGGAGCATAGTCTGGGGGCTCCCCACTGTACTCCCCATAGTCTGGGGGTTCCCCACTGTACTCCCCATAGTCTGGGGGTTCCCCACTGTACTCCCCATAGTCTGGGGGCTCCCCACTGTACTCCCCACAGGAGCATAGTCTGGGGGTTCCCCACAGGAGCATAGTCTGGGGGTTCCCCACAGGAGCATAGTCTGGGGGTTGCCCACTGTACTCCCCACAGGAGCATAGTCTGGGGGCTTTTTCTCCTCCCCTCTCCTCATGTTGTGCTGTGTTCTTCCTCAACGCCCTGCCTTCCTGTCCTGTCTACCCCCCTTGTCATATTATATGTATGTTTGTGTAATGTATGGACAGGTTGATGGTTCATTTCGCTGGTTACTTTGTGACTATGTGACAATAAAGGCCTACTACTACTACTACTGATTGGTGAAGGGTGTTGATGGAGATGGCGTGAGAGGGTGGCACTTCTCAAGAGCTGAGGAGTATAAAATACAGTGTATAGCCATCCGTAGGGGAGATCTTGTCGGGGGCCCCAGCTGATGACATCTCCTCCCTATTGCTTTGATGGTTGGGCTGTACTATCATTGGAATACGGTGATTAAAGATCAACAGTCTTCGGAAAATCTTCTATCTACATTGTCTCCTTCGGACGCCTTGTTCCAGAGTGCTAAATTACTAAATAGTCAAGTGGTAATTGTTAATTGGACAATTGGATTTGGAAGTGGATATTTTCTAGCCTGGAAAATCCAGACCCTGGTAATCCCGGCCACAAACAATGTAATGGCCCAACTCGAGGGGCGGCACCAAGCATGCATTTAAAAATCTCACTGCATGCAATTGGATAACACTAGACTGATGTTTACTCTGAATGATTCCGGACTTCGACACAATTGGATAACACTATGACCAATGTTTACTGACCTCCAACGTTGCAGCGCTGTCGTCATCAGTTTAGCTCGCCTCTGGCCCGCATATATCAGATACGCCGATTTGATCACTGCTAAGAAACTAGTCCCTCAAAATGTTGAAATGAAATTGAAATGCATGGATAGAATAATGTTAGAAATATAAAACTATCAACACACAGACATTTACATCGACAGTCGGCCGATGTAAATGTCTGTGTGTAATAAAAAAAATGATTTGTCTGCCGTTATAATGTATTTGCCTGGGTGTACTGTGGAGTGGGTAAGACTGTTTTTAGTGGCATGCTAACATACTGATTACTTGCGCTAGCTTAGCACCTGCAAACTCTGCAACTAGAAGGACTGGATGAAACGTGTTGAAAACGGTCTCCACTGATAAATTCACACATGCTAACTTGGAAATGAGGTCCTTTGTCCAATATCCTGAACCACCCTTTAAAAATGTGTTATTGCCTATAGCAATGCTATAGTAAATCAGCTTTTGCAAGCCAGTGCTACAAGATGACGGCTCACCTCCACATTGGCAGATAACGCAAAGATCTGTGCATATGCCAAGTTCCTCTTCAAGTGCTGTCTCATCATCCATTGCAGTGAAATGGAAAATAATGAATCAAGACAGTACTGAGCACAACTAAATACTGATATTCATCCCAGGGGAAAATTTTGCTTCTTACATCTTTCAGAAACAAAATTTAGAAAATGAACTGCTATCTTAATACTTTGTGTCCCTTAATGTGCTTTGTAAGAAATAATAAGGTGGCTTGTAACTCATAAAATGAAATCCCATTTTTTAAGATATTGACAAATTCGTATTTAATTATATTATTGATATCTACCGTCAAAATCTTCCAAAATATTTAGATATTATTTTTTGCCCACCCGTAACTTCAACTGAACAGATAACAACGGACATGCCACATTACTAACATCAAAACCTTTAGGACAATGCTAGTCTTCAGGGTTGCAGAAATTGCCAGGAGAAAGTGGACAACACCTTGTCCATGAAGGAAAAAATAGCAAGGGCCACAGTTAACAGTCATACTAACTTATGGAAAGTCACAACAGCACAGAAAGCTATAATTTACAGCTGGAAGTAGCACGGCTTGTACTGTGGAAAGGACTGCATGGGCAATATTGAAAGAGATATTAGTAGTAATTATCCTGAACTATCTGTCAAAATAAGCCCCGCCCCTGAAACGTCATAAATCACGTCATAACCACGCCTCCTTTTTATGCAAATTAGCCATGTGGTTGTCACCACGTGTTGTTTGTTATTGTTATTGTTTTGTGAGTCATGTGACAGTCATGTGACTGGTGTCAAACCCCTGGGCAGCCATATTGGATGTAAAGTCATGTGACAGTCATGTGTCTGGTGTCAAAACAATGCCACGCCCCCTTGGCATCCATATTGGATGTAGTGTCATGTGACAGTCATGTGACTGGTGTCAAACCCTGAAAACCATATTGGCCCCAAACCCCATGTGTGTGTTTTGGATAATGGGGAATCAGATAAACTTTGTAAGAGTTGTATATGTTTAGTGGTAAATGGGGCTAAATACAAAGTGTGCTGCTAGGATGGCCCAGTGGTTAAAGGCGTTGGACTTAAGAACCAATGGATGTTTGTATCCTCGTGGGTTCGACCCCCACTCCTAGCAACTATATTAATGGCTGAGAGTAGAATGAAGTTTACTTTTATTTTTTGATAAGTCCTAGAGATGTTGAGACATATGGACTAAAAAATATATTTTTTTTTTAAATACAAAGTTTAAATTGGTTACCATATTGCTAGGCTTTGGTTAAAAGGTGTCAATAAATCCCATTTATTGTAATTTTTATAACTAGAATCGTGGGGTCGTGTGTGTGTGTGTGTGTGTGACCAAATGGGTCTATGTCTGGAGGAGGGGATGGGTCTATGCCCGGAGGAGGTGTTGGGCCCGGGCATGTCTCTGAGTTTATTGTTTGAAGGCCCCTTCATGTGTCTTATCAAACAGTTGGCTCGGCTCAGGCGTGCTGTTTAACTGACTACAATCACAATGGTTAATTATGTATGTATGTATTGGGGGTCTATGATCCCCACACTTTAATAGAGAGGTGTTGGGTCGGACATGTCTCTGAGTTTATTGTTTGAAGACCCTTTCATGTATGCACCATATAGAGAGCTAGACGCTGTCGTCCTGTTTAACTGATTACATACACAAATGTATCTGTGAGAACTGTATATGGCTAGTGACAGCTGTATGCATGCACGTAGAGTCATTATAATGATGTGTTTTGGTTGTGCTAGGTAGCCATGTGTCTGCCCTGATGTTGCTAACTACTATTCATAGGGGGATGTAAGCAGTTAGTGTATGGGGCTTAGGATCAAACAATTAAGCGGGGTGATGGTGGGAACCGGGAGACTTGCTGTCTGATGTTGCTAACTACTATTCATAGGGGGGTGTAAGCAGTTAGTGTATGGGGCTTAGGATCAAACAATTAAACGGTGCTGCTGATTAGAACCGGAGACATGGTGTCTGATATTGACAGCTACTATGCATATCAGGATGTAAGTAGTTAGTGTATTGGACAGAGGATCAAACAGTTAAAAACGTATTGGCAGGGGGTGGCGACTGTCTGGATCAGCATTTGTAATAAGGCCTATGGCATACAGTAGGCGGTGTGATGAGGGTCGTGGTCAATGTTCCGTTGACTAATTGAAGGCCAGGGGGGCCAAACCTACAAACTAATGTAATGACGTATTACCGGCCTACATTTTGAATGGTCAGCCCCTAAGGTTTAAAAATCCCTGTTAGAACATTCTGCCAGGTATTCATCAGTCTTCATCATTGACTTGTCTGTAGTCAGAAGATAGCTGTGCAGCATGGCCCTCAGTACATGTGAGTATGTATTTGCATTAAGATCTATTTACCCTTACTGTCAATGGTTGTCTATAACATACATGAAATACTTTAATTGCCATTAACACATTTTTTTTTTTTTTTTTTTTTTTTTAACAGTTTGTCAATCCTTGGTGGTTCATTGAATACAACTGGTGATCCCATAGCATCTAATGTTAGACCCGGATATCTAAGCCTACTTTGTAAGTCCCCCCAAGCTAAATATTACCTTGTGTGGAGATTTGTATTTGTTTATTCCTGTTTCCTATTCTTTTTATTAGTAGGCTATTTGTTAATAGTGTATTCTGATTGTTTCTACATTTTCAGTGCATGGTGATATACTTGACAAGGCAGAGGGTGATTGTGCTTCTGAAGGTATGGTTTCCCTGGAGTTTACTGCTTGATATCGTGTCTTAATCTAAAAGTGTTTCTTTTTATATTTACACATTCAATATCCATCCTATTTCATAGCCACGAGACCTGTTCTATCTGATGATAATCAGGTCATCAGAACTCCGACACAACAGAGTCCATTCTGCCTGGCGAACGCATTGGATATACCGATCGAGGTGTCTGAAGTGGAGGATACATCGAGTAGGCCTGCCCCCCCCGGGTCCACAGCCGCTACGGGGAATCATCCGGCGTCATTATCTGTCACAAAGCAACTGAAGCGTCGTCATTGTGATATTGAAGATGATCTAACCAAAACTGTAGGGGTCTGCTAAAGCGGTTATATGTGGGTGTTCAAAACGATTGGTAAGTTAAAATTCACCAATATCTGTTTATGATCAAATAAAACATGTGCTAGGCTCCCATAGTAGGCTAATGTGTTAGCTATCATTTACAGATCTGACTACAGCGGATGGCTATAGGCCTTGGAGCGCATCTATCAACAACGGGGTTGCTTATTCAAAGGACTATCGACCTATTGTCAAGACTCAATCAGAGGATATCAACCCAGCAGTTTATGGACTGATACACAACTTGAAACATGGGATATTAATGGAGCAGTTTTGATGACATATCTGACTGGGATATACTAAGCTGTGGAAATAGCGAATCCTGTGAAGTTCATAAAGGTCAGTTTTAGCGGTTGTTGATGACTTGGGGTCGGCTGGGCCCTCTGTAAGTAATGCTGTGTGTGATGTAAACTCAGTCACTATATGCAGAATCAGCCTTGGATACTGTTGTGTTGATGCTAAATGATGCTAAGCCAAAATGTGGTGAGCGTTTAAATACACACATGACTCGTAGTGCTACGGTGTAGTAGATCCATGCGGCAATGCATTAGATCTGGTTGTTGGTGCTATGAAAATTCTGCATGAGTTCTGCAGAGATAATCAAATTAAGCTACCAAGAATCATCGAAAGAATTTCGCAGTTGTTATGGATGGTATACAGAGCAGGGATGATACTTTTATGTTGATCTAGACTTTGTTAAAAACCCTATTATGATAGATTGTCTAAGGGCTTTTTGTTTTGATTTGTAGCCTTTAGGTTTCTTTTTTTTATTGCTGTTTTTTTTTTTTAATTATTTTTATACTAGTTATGATTGTACCGTGTGGTAGGCTATATATCGTAATTTAGTTTTAAAAGTCTTGAATAATTTGCTGAGTAATCACAGAGTAGCAATGCCTCCGTCACATAAACGCGCTAGAAATGATGAATCAAACAGCGGGGGTGACGACAACGAGCCGTCTGATAAACGTACAAGAGATGGCTACCCTGGCAGTGTTAACACTCTGCAAACAATGGTTGCTCAGCTTGAAAGCCATGCTGCTAGATTCGTACAAAACATTGACCGGGACAATCCTATTATCAAGCGCATGAAGCAGAATTTGGATACATATCACAGGAGATGCATAGATTCAAACACCACACAGCCATCCATTAGTCAGAGACCAATACATGACCCTATTAACATGCCCCATCCTTACTTTCAGACAAATAATGTTACACATGGGCCACTCCCAATAGATACACCAGTTGATGGGCCCTCAGTATGCATGGATGTGTTAGCTGGAGGTTCTGGGGTGCAAAAAGGCACTGGTGGTGATATGCATGACAAGGTTCCCACAGTAAGCATGGATGTACAACCTGGCGGGTCTGGGTTGCAAACAGGTACTGGCGGTGATGTACATGATAGGTCTCCTACATCTATTTTACAAGATGAGCCCTCGGTGAGTGTGGATGTGACCCCTGGCGTTCTGGTGAACAGCCCTGTGGCGGTGGCAATGTTGGACATGACCGCGACCCCTGATTACAATTTGGACCGTGATGCCATAGAGCGGCTTAGCGAATGAGGGTGGTGTTGTTGGTGATTACAGAGTTATAGCCAGGCCCGTTTCAACAGTATGGAACTAAGTAGGCGCTAAATTTTAGGGGCATCGCGTGATACTGACATGGCTTCATACATAGAACACTGTTACGCTATCTTGAACGATATTGTGGATTTCTCAAGGAGATTAGGTGGGAAAATGCAGTTATCAACATTGTGTTAAGGGGTGAAAGTCTTACTACCGATGTACAGGCTAAATTGACAAATGAAAATGGTTATGCTTTGGACCCGGTTGATTGAAGCTATTGAGAGGGTGTTACAGAGTATCTGATGCTCTTGGCCGATCAGAGTCTGGATCTCCTGCGTCTCTATAGTGCGCCAGTGGAAGCGGTGGTGGTTATAGGAAGCTGAAGGATTTGGCTCATGATGAGGTCATCAGGAAGAAAAAAAAATATGTTTGTTCCAGCCTGCTAATGACTCAAACAATGCCTGTTTAGCTATTTGTCTGGCTCAATTTTTTGAACCCTGATGCCACAGCCGATAGATTATTGGAGCTGGGGGGCTGACATGCATGAGCATCGCGGGGTTCCGCCCTCAGCAGCAAATAGGTTTTGCTGATGTGGCGTGTTTGGACATGTATGATGTTAAAATTGTGGTCTTTTACGAACCCCCTTGAGTTGCTGGCGTATCAGACTAGGGTGGCACCCGACCCTAAAGAAAACTGTTTATCTGTACCTCCATGACAATCATTACCACGGATTTTGCTAATACATTCCTGGGGAAGGACACTTTTGTGGTTTTGCTACCGTGGCTACAGTAGTAAAAGCGTGATCACGCGCGTGTAAATACAATTGTGATGTAATGCAGCGATGTGAATTGCCACAAAAATAAAGGACCATCAGTATACTGCATTGATTGTATGCGATACTGCAAATCAACTTACTGCCATTCCAGACACAAACAACCTGAACCCACTGGGGTTATAGGCAGAATGGTGGTCCCATGCGATGTCACTAAGTACTGCAAAAAGTGTAACAGGCGATATCATGTTAGCATGAATAAGAAAAACCCCACAGATGCTCATCCATGCGTTGTCCTCACTGTAAAGCCAATTTGGTGCCTGGTGATAACCATAGCTGTTTCATTCAACCCTTCAAGCGGAAGAGACAGAGCCCAAGTATATCTTTTTTGATTTAGAAACCGATTTGAAAATGGTAAACACCAGGCTAATTTTGCTGCTGCCATGACTTTCAAAGGGATCTTTTGAGGCCGAGGGTAGTAGTTGCGTGTTTATGATGTTGAGACACTTCAGGCGGTCTACATATAAGGGGCTACACATGGATGGCCCCAATGCATCAGGGTTTGATAATATAATTTTACTGGAGCATTTCACCAAGCTAGGGGTTCGCCCAAAATAATCATGACTGGATGCAGATTAATTTTCATGTTTGATGAGATCTTTAAACAGCGGTTCATTGACAGCTATTAGTTCATCCCATGCGTTTTGGCTAAGACAACTGCGGCCTTAAATCTGAACACCCGGTGAAAAGGGTACTTCCACACAAATTTAACACAGCAAACAACTACTATAGGGGCCCCTATCCAGATGCGTGAAGGTACTATGGGTCTGACACCATGTCGATAAAGACAGAGCCGACTTTGACACATGGTATGGCCGAAGCATCAAAGGCATGTTTGATTTTCAGGAAAGAGCTAACGATCTTACGGGGGTCCATGATGTTGTGCTACTGAGGGGCCCAGCCCGTGCATGAAATACGCTTGAGGCGTTCATGGGATGTACTGGTGTAGACCCATTCACTCAGACTACATTGGCATCCTGCTGCATGGCTGTCTACAAGGTACACTTCTGCAAGCGAGACACAATAGCCTCACACACAGCAAATGCCTATGTTAACCAACATAAAGGCATACTCAACTCTATCCAATGGTTGGAATATGTGGATGATAGTAGGGATCTGGTTGTACAGCATGCTTTGAAAGGTGGCGGTTAAATTAGGTCAGTACTACCTCGGCGGCTATTATGAAAAATGGGGTGTCAAACATGCACTCGGGTAATGGCTGTTTTCATCCGCGCCATGATTGCCGTTCTAATCCAGACCATATACCTATTAAATATCCCTTACCCGGGGATGTGAGGAGACATTTTGATGATAAGGTGACATACCTCCCCCAAGACCAAAAGGGTTTAGAGATTGAAGTGATGTGGGAATGTAAGAGTGGAACCAGGCTAACTTAGCGTGACCCTGATGTTAAAGTTCCTTGGCCACATACATTACGGCGTTTAAATCCTCATGATTCTCTTAATGGTGGAGAACAGATGCCTACAATCTTTACATAAGTGGTGAGGGTGAGAAAATTCACTCGTTGATTTCACATCCCTATACCCGGCATGTCAGAGCAAGTGTGAGTACCCATCCACAACCCCAGGTCTGGGAGACACTTTCAAGCCGCCTGAAATTCTGTCACTGGTTAGATCAAGCTACAGTCTCTCTGGGGCTTACTACACCCATTCTTCCATTTGCAGCTGGAGGTGTTCCTCTGCAGGTTTGGTGCTTTGTAGAAGAGATCAGACCAGCCCTGTAACTGTTGAGGATGAGGCATTTCAGGGATATTGGGTTAGTCTTGAGCTGAGTGAGGAAAGACATTCATTTACTAGATTGAGGGTCTGGCATTTTCTCTAGAGATCTGACTTGTTTTCAGAGGAAAACTATGAAGACACATTTCTCAATAACCTGACTAGCGGGATGCTGATGAGGCTAAAATTTCCTCGAGGGACTATACTGAGAGTTAGGCTGGATCCTGATGGGTCCTGTTTGAACCCATCCAAGGTGGAAATAAAATTGTTCAGCCTCTGGAATTGCCGAGGATGTGGGGGTGAAAAGACAGAGCATTTTTTACTGAATATCATTTTGGTTGTGAATATGATGTCACACTTTTCATTTGTGTCTGATGATGTAGCTATATGAGTCAATGGCGTCATGCTGAGGGGTAGTTATTAGTGAACCCCAGACATAAATGTGTTTGTGGAGTTACATTCACCACAGCTCATACTTTCGCTAGCAAATTGTATGCGAGCTCTTGGGTTTATGTCTCAAGGATGGCGATTAAAGGGGGGCGCCGCCGCTGGGGCCTATTTAGGGATCTCACAAATGAGCTGGATGATGGTGACACATCACAGAATTCTGTTCAGCAGGACCGAACTTATGGCTGTCCCTTTTAGGGGTAAAGCCTGTATGTGAAAGACATCGGCGCTTAATGCAGAGAATTCAAAACTGATCAGATTGGACACCCTCATTGGCCTTGTTGATCATTATGTGAATGACAGAGATAATTACCTACGACACATACAGGGCTCGAACTGATAATATTATGCGTAAACAAGAAACATCTCATTCTAAAACAAACTGGTGAAGGGTTCGGGTTGTTTTACAACAAGAGGGTGCTACTACCCGACTAACTAGTACTCTGGATACTAAAAGGGGGTATATATGTCTATCATGGATAAAAACATAACACTGGCTTAAAAGAGCCCCTGTATCACGATTTACAGACTACAGCATCCATTTTTATTATTGTGATAAGCGGGCCTTCTAATTCTGGCAAGACATTTTTTTGTAAAACAGTTGATGTAATACTCGACACCCTTATTAGTGATGCAATTAAAATATAGTGTATATATTTATGATTGTTGCTTAATACTTTATAGAATTGTTAAAAGCTGAGGAGATGTCAAATTTATTCAAGAATACCTAGCGCTCTAGATGATGATGAGTTATTACCCATATCAAAACTAACCTGCTAATTATTGATGATGTGATGAAAGATGCCAGCAATAATACGAAATAGAGAAGGTGTTCACACAGTATGTACATCATCGTAATCTTAGTGCCATTTACATGGTTCAGAATCTCTGTTCTTTCAGAAATCTAGCCAAGAACAAATCAGTTTGAGAACACTAATTATCTAATTGTTTTCAAAACCCTGAGAGATAACAAGCAAATCAGTGTATTGTGAGACAGATTGTACTTGCGATGGCCTGGAATTCTTTCTTGGATCTTTTAAATGCTGAGAAACCCTGGGACAGTGTTTGTTGATTGATATAAAACCAAAACCCCAGATTTGTGCCCTCAGAACAGATTTGCTTTTGGGCAATCAGACTCTATGTGCGAAGAAAACAAACTGGACACAGATATGTCTGGAGAATCGTTAGAAATTTGCCTCTTTTGAGAAAGTTTATAAAAGCTAAACAGCCCCCAGAGGCGTGTCATTTTACATTCTAAGATCAGATGGGTTAATCTTGTAGCTCTCTCTTGAGGTGGTGACACTGAATATTCTTGTGGTACTATACCCTTAACAGCTATACAATATAAAAGGCTTCACCGGTAAAATAAGATTTTTGGATAGTTACTGTTTGTTATCCAGAGGCACTAATGAAGATTAGTTCTCCTGCCCTCTTGAGGTGTTGCTCTGCCGTTCATCAACCAGATCTGTTTTACACATCGGACAGGGGATTAGAGTGATGGAATGCAGCTGGCGGAAATGTCAATCTGAGGCCACAAAGACAATTGGACAGGTTTAAAATGATGATGTAAGTAGCTTACCCCACTAAGCCAGTCTGTGTTGAAAATGGTTGGAGTGGCTATGAAGATGTTTTAGTCAAACACCTGAGACCCTGCGGTATGCAGTCGTTATTGGATGTTTATTTTCGGTTAAAACAGGGGACCTTGGGGCAGCAGAGACACACTGACGCTGGGTTTACCACTGCCGGTCATCATCCGATGATGTGTCTGGTTTAGCGGTGCAGGCCTAAGCTACTTTTTGAGGAACTTGATCGGGTGGCTCTGGGGTTTTAAATGTTGCCCCTGAGGAAACAAGGTGCTGGTATATATTAGCAAGATGTACAGCCTCTCAAGGCATAGCATCGTTAAGGTTGATTCTGGGTCTTTTGTTTAGCGGCACAACCATTCAGGTACACATGTGTTTGATCTGGTAAAAGAAAGTATCTCACCAGACTGGGCACAGCAGACCATCATGAGCCTCAAGGATGGCATGGTCTGAGGGGGCTATTGCTATGCCTAAACATCCCTCTTTTCTACAATGAAATAGACTAGTTAAAAAAGATTCAATCCACAGCACTGAAAGAAATAGTACACCTACTCATACACCAATTGGAAGCGGTATCGAATCTGGTTTTCAACTTTTACTCAATTAGATGCAGCCGCCTGGAAACTAGTTTTAAGAAAATCTTGTAATTACTATTCATTGCTTATGTCTAATAATTCTGAATGTTGTAATATTTTATAAATTGTAATTTTCTGCTTTGTTTTTTTCTTATGTTTACATAATGTTTTATAAGGTTGTATGACGGTCTGGGTGTGACTTATGATATTGATTGTTCTATCCAGCTGTTTTTCAATCAATAAAACACTTGGCTTCTGTCGTTTGACATGTTTATTTATTAATAAGGTATTGCTTTTCAACACTTTTTTTAGATACTTATCATTGATCTGTGCATGCTGCACACATGTGAAAATGTTACATGCGATTTAACCTTGTAATTTTTCCTGAATTAATGACATATTATCATTTCTATTTGATTTTCAGGTATTTAAGCATCACATCTTCATGGCATGAACCCTTTCAAGCATATGGTCTGGAAGAACCTGAAATGTTGGAGCCACGTAACAGATAGGCGTGGAATCTTGCACCTGCTGGTTTGGACTCAACAGGCCATTTGCACCCATGGTACTTTCAGGAAATGTGTGCTTAATAGCGGAGAGAGGAAAATATCTCACTGTCTCTGGACGGTTCCCGAAGCTGTCAGTGAGCTTACCCACATCCACGCTTCTTCTACGGTTAATGCGTAGCTAACCAGTGTTCACCAGATTTGGTCTGAATTATGTGTGATGATTATCACACCCAGAGGCTGGTAGATGATACAGTGTTTAGGTAGCTGATCACAAACTATTACCCCTAGAAAATGTGTGTATTTTGGATGCTTATTGTCTTCCATAATAATTCGATAATTCAACAGTATTCATGGAGTCTTTCAGTAGTAGTCCATCAAAATCTGTCTTGATTGAACACCTCGGAGATTATACTGTCAAATACAGCATACAATCAAATTTATTGATACGACAGCGGTTGTCTGAACGAACACCAAGGATATTACTTTACTTTTATTGACAGATGCTGGCCCTCCTCGTCAGGCGTTAAATTAAAAGCAAAATCTGTAACCCGGACAAAGTGAGGATCTGACGTTATGACCAGCTTTTGTTTTCAGATGTCTTCCTGTGGATGCTCCTGGTGGGTAAAACTCCATATGACGGAAGGCGGCTTCATTAAATTTAGGCTGTAGGCAGTATTGTTGTCCATCTACATCTTGACTAAGAGATTCCAGGATCATAATGTTTAAGCTGGGATTTTTTTTGTGTATGGGTCCAGTATGGGCATCATTATCGATACATTAACTAATATGGAGTCATGGATTTTTTATTAACGCCCCGAAATAGGTTTTCCTGATTAGCCACCCATACCAGCGGGTATTGAAATTTTTTTAGACATATACTCATCAATAGGGTATTTAGCAGTGGTGGACTGCAGTAGCAACATGACCAGTCTCACAGCCGGAGATACAGAAACTTTCTTCACAAAAAAGACTTGCTGAAAGAATGTTGATTTTGTATGCTAAACATCATTCATTAAACAGAATTCATCCTTAAGCTCTAGTTAGTCTTATTTTGATATCAATCCCGTTTTAACATCAATTTTTTCTTGAAAAAAATGTATGTAAGCTGTGGATTGAGCTAACAATTCTACAACATTACTTTCGATTCAGAAAATGCAGCTCTCTTTGTGAGACCTTTGATTTGGCCTCCAGGATCCCCGACATCCATATGGCCTGCTGTATCTTTGTAAAACAGCCCGCGAAAAAATGGTCTCTCCAGGGCCTCACGGTCATAATTCAATAGACAATCTATAATACAGCCGGTATGGATAGGTGTTTGAGCTCTGCGATATGAGCCGATCCCCAGTGTTATGTCGACCTGAGAGAAGATTGACATTGAGCCAGGGGTAGTTTATCAAACCCCAGCCCGCTGTTAGGTCGCCCGTTGGGTAAGGTGATTTTTAACCTTGTATACAGTAGCGAATTATTCAAATCAATATAGTCTTGACCATTTCCTTTGACAAAAACTCCAGGGTCCGATTGTCTGACAAGAGCTGATATGGGGTATCTCCAACATAGGTGTTTTTCTCTATAGCCCGTTTGAGTCATAGGCACTGTAAAAGATCAACTCAGATTTGACACACTCCGCCGACATGCCGTGTATCAGAGCCATGGGTTAGAATATGGATTTACGCCTCTTTTACCAGGTCTACTCCCCGTGTTTACTCTGAGCCTTCCTTTTCGACACTGATCTTTTCTTAGCCTTTACATTGTTTTTCTTTGTGTATCTTCCTCTTCTCACCTGGCGTGTCGTTTCATGTGTCGCTGCATTACTAACACCCCGACCCCTCTTGACTGTTGTGGGCTTGCATGGACGTTGCTCACCACATCACTGGCGATATTTTTAGCTGCCGCTTTTAAATGCGGTTTAATGATCCAATACCCCTCGCCAATAGAGGCATAGCCATTCTGTACAGACCTTTTTAGGAGCGACCCCAAGCGGGAATCCACCATACATGACAGGGCCCCAGCGAACCCATCAATATGGCCACCGCCTGGTTTTGATAATATGTAACATAACGATGTGGGTCAGCACGGGATTAAATTCTTTCATTTTTAAATTCTTGGAAGTGTTTTTTACGGTCTGAAATGGAGTTTTGTAATCACTTTGCCGTGCCTGAATGACACACGTTGTGGTTTTGATCACTTTTCACCTCTATGGTAATGTCGTCAATGTGATTTAGACACATCGCACGTAGTGTGGTTTTGTGAAATGACCGATTGTGACTATATTTTGGTCTCCCCCCGCTATTTCTACACACCGGGAGTGGTACATAATAGTCACCTACAACTTGGTGGTCTATAATGTCTGTATAGATGGCAAACAATGTATATTCCCGCCATACAAATCAGCAATGTGGGGGGCGTATCTACCGGCGCTCGGGGGTACCGCGGAATGGAATCATATCTTCAAAACCTAGAATCCTGGCTAGCTTCCCCGCGGAATGTTAGCGAAACATCACATTCGATGATGTCACACGGACTTTGTGAAGTAGTTCATCGCCATTAAACTGTATATGAGACCGACACTATTGATTTCTGCTATGATATCAGCAATGCTATTGTAGAAAGCTTCCGCGAAGTTCACCAACAATAAGGATGTTACTAGCTGTATCGGTAATTGTGAATTTTGAATGTTTTTTTTTTGTGAAACGGAACCCATGTTTTGGGGTACATGAACTCAATTAAAGCCTCCCAAGCCCCCTTAGTGTTAGTGTTTTGCCAGTTTAGTTCGGTAGTTGGATATTCTGTTGTCAGGATAAATATCGCAGCACGCATTGCTTGGTAAAAGTCACATAAAACCCTTCGATCCTCCATGATGTCACCGGTGTGAATAAGGATATGTATGTTGTGTTGTGATTTAAGACATTTTTTAAACATCAACCACCTCTTTTCGGGGACCCATGAGTTAAATTTTGATGGCCAACCTAACCATTTTACCAATACCATCGTCCTACCTACTCTTTTTTTTGCTTTCCAAAATCTTTTCCACTTTGAATGCCTTATCCCTGTTTATGAGGATTTTCTGCAACTCCTCTTCATAAAAGGTACCTTCTAACATGTCTCCATCATAGTCTTTCAACCTGTAAACAGGTGGGTTTAGATGTACACACTCTGCTATGGTGAAAAACTCCCGGTGTAGTTCTCCTCATACCCTTTGTGAATGCACCTCTGACCTTAGATACCCTAACAAGATCTCCTATTTTGTATTTGAACACAGATTTTTGGCAGCTCCGTCTTTACACCATACAGGTTTTAAAGACCACATTTTCATTTTCTTTTGTCACATCCACAGGTCTCATTTTTGATACTACGATGGTAACTGTTATTATAAGATGATACCATATCAGGTAAGACGTCACAGTAGCGTTTAGAGTTGGCGGCTGTTAGATAACGCCATTCTTGATTTAATAGTTCTGTTGAATCGCCTACCGACACTAGCTTTAATTCACTCCCCAGTGGCTAAATGATGAATATTGTTTTTATTCACGATCCTCTGGAAATGCTGGTTAAAAAATTCTTTCCACGGTCAGTTTGCAACTTCTGGGGTATACGACCCTCTTCTATGATTGATTCAAAAGCAGCGGCAACCGCCCGTCCCTGATTTGTTTTTTTAAAATCGCGCACCCATGCATATTTGCTAAAGACATCTATACCGTCAGCATATATTTAGCATGGTCATTCTCCGTTGGAGTATATGGACATGTCAACCAGATCCGCTTAGAAATTGCCTGTTGATACCATACACAATCACCCTATTCCTTTTGTAGTTGACATGGGTTTATGAAGTGTGTACATCCTCCCCTGATAACCATTCAGCAACATCCTTATCGGTCAGATGGATCCCTGTTTTTTAAAGGCAGCTTCTTTTAATCTAGTTATACCCCCATATGAACCCTCACTTGAAGGTGTGTAGTAGATTGTATTTAGAACCTCCTCCATGACACCCTCCATACAGCTAATGACACACCACGATGTGCATTCACAATCTTTTATTTGGCAAGCAGGCTTACATATCCATCATGGGTGGGTGAGAATCAAAGGTAGTTTAAAATTTAACACACACATCAAAGTCCTTAGCAACCAGAAATTCCACTAGGCTATTCACAACCTCATAGACATCCACAGACTCATTCATACTTTGCTTGATGACACATACATCAGTTACATATGTACAAAAGAGCTACGATATGCCCTATCTTGAAAAAAAGCCTTGCCAATCATACACATGTTCTCTAAAATTCCATGCACTGTTACATGATCGCCTTGTTAAATTGGAGGATCCCATATTCAGTAGATCGGACCATTCTTCAGACAATGATCTAGCAAAGCGTCATTTGATTTTTTAAGGCTTTAAAAGCGATGGTAAGGTACAGCAATATCAGTTGCATAACATGTAGATTCGTCTGCTATGACATTACACAGTAAGGCTGTTAGCTCATATTTCACACGCTCTTTTGGCGGCCTGAACCACAGCACCAATTCCCCATTACAGTTAATTGTCCCAATATGTCAGAGTTTCAAGAATAATGTCTGTATCACAATCCTTTATGTGATTTTCCTTGAAAGTGTGTAAATACCCACAGATGTATGGTTCCCCTGTTAATTAAGTAGGCGATAGCTTCTACAGACCCCCAAATTTTTGGGGATGGGTCTGATAGCGTAATGTCCCAATAGATGATTCCGCGCTTTGCAGTAGTGGTCTTTTGTATAGCCGATGTTTTATATCCTCAACATTTGTTTTGGAAGTAGTAATGCATCTGGTTCAAAAGAGGCAAGAATGTTGAATCTGGCTGGGGTGGCTTACTTGACATCAAAACAGTCCTCCTGTAACTTCTGCGTGATGATGTGTTGCAGTGTAATACACACACAGGCCTTGATAAGTCCAAGAGGTAGCTCTGCCAAACAACCAACAAGGTCTTCACCAGTAGCTTTAGAAGTCCCGTTCCATCTGCTGATGATACAGGGTTTAATGACACACCAATCTCTAAGTCTTCTGAACAATCCATCATGCCCACCCCACCACAGGTATTTTGAAAGTATACACACGTATCAGTCATCTTAACATCTGTTGAAGGCATCACGACAGTTCTGAACGTCTCGATGATCCGGCTGGTGTGATCGTATACAACCACTAACCATTCATGGGGTGTAGTCTGGAGGGCGGCGACTTCTCCGCTACCCAATCATGTGTGACCTCTCCTTATCTTCAGAGTCGTTTTTGTTACGGTGGGAGGTACACCCACAGGGGCGTCATCATCCACAAGATGGCATTCTCTAACATCCTCTTTATCATCCGTCAAAGTTAACCCGCCAAATCTCTCACACAAGTAATCCGTCATAATGTATCATTTCTTGTTCAATTACTGATTCCTCTTGATGAAACATACTTCTTGAACTTTGATCCACACCATCAGGCGAACAAAGCGCTTCAGTCATTTCAACTTCATCCACAAATAGAGACATTGTATGATGTTCACAACAGCTCTGAGAGTAAAGGAACCCTTCGTATGAAAACCTCTTTTTAAGCTTCATGAACGAGGGGGCGCTGATTCCGGAGCGGCTTCTTCACAATGGTTGGCCAGTTCCAGATCATCTTGGCACGTCTGGAAGAGACATGCCTTGACGCCCTGGTATCTTTCCAAACCAGCACTCCATTTGAACAATCTATCAACCTTTTTGAAAACATCACTTAGAACATGCCGGTCTTTCCACAGATACTCCACTTTAGCTGTATATGCGAATTCATTCAATTCTTTTTCATTATAATATGTAGGTCTTCTGTATGCACTGCTAGACAGGCGAATGAAATCCTGCGGACAGTTAGCATACATGTGGTAAGACTTGACATAGTCTGGACTATTCCATGATGCTGTGTAGCGACTGTCCATAGCAGGCTGTACAATATCCTTCCAAGAGTCCCTAAACATCACCCAATCTGCATCACAAAATGAAATGTAGCCATGTCGTCTGAAAACGCCAAATCGGAGATGTCAATGCGTAAAGCTTCACACTCGCGATCTTCCTTGTCAAAAACATAGCCTCCGATCGCCCATCGTTCAACAACCATTGGTATTCCACGCCATCATTAGGTTTACTCAGAAAAATTAACAAAAGTTTCAGGTCTCCTCCTTTTGCGGTGCATAAGTCATTTCAGGATTCGATAGCTTAAGCTAACAGGGGTGAGTGTGATCCGTCTCTTTGATTTTGCCGATTCAATCATGTCAGCCATGGTAAGTGCTGTTCAAAAATCACTGCTAACAATGATAGCCATACATCGCCCACAGCATTTATAATCTCAATCCTAGAGACACGCCAAGGCAAAACACACCCACTACAAAAAAGGGTTTATAGATAACCAGGTGTCTGCATACAGGCGTCACTACTCATAAACAGGTCTTTTACAATCTTATTAGCACTAGTGCACATAGGTAGTAGGCAGACCCCGACATGAAAGGGTCTCAAACAACACACTCAGAGACATGCCCGGACAAAACACTATCCCTACAAAGTAGGATGCATTGCATACCATTGAAGCCCTGCAGCCGAAATAGCTCAGTTGGGAGAGCGTTAGATTGAAAATCTAAAGATCCCTGGTTCGAATCGGGTTCCGGCAACTCCATTTTCTTTCTTTTTTTTTTTTTTTGTATTTAGATCCATTTACCACTAAACATATACAACTCTTACAAAGTTTATCTGATTCCCCATTATCCACAAAACACACATGGGGGTTTGGGGGCCAATATGGACGCCTTTTCAGGGTTTGACACCAGTCACATGACTGTCACATGACACTACATCCAATATGGATGCCAAGGGGGCGTGGCATTGTTTGACACCAGACACATGACTGTCACATGACTTTACATCCAATATGGCTGCCCAGGGGTTTGACACCAGTCACATGACTGTCACATGACTCACAAAACAATAACAATAACAAACAACATGTGGTGACAACCACGTGGCTAATTTGCATAAAAAGGAGGCGTGGTTATGACGTGATTTATGACGTTTCAGGGGGCGTGGCTTATTTTGACAGATAGTTCAGGATAATTACTACTGATATTGGTCAGGTCATGACTATGCTAGTGGAAGTATTTCACTGCTATGTAACTGCTAAGCACATTTGCCTTCCGTAATTGCAATCAGAATCTTGATTCTTATATATAAAGGAGGGGTATTGAACTCATTGTGCTGTAAATAGGTACTCCCCATGTCAAAAACAACCAAGTCTATATGCTAAATTATGTAAAAATGCTATATTTACAGTAATTGAATTAAACATGGCATGTTGATTAGCATGTCTCCACCGTCAATAACCTTGTATATCAGGGGATGAAACTGACCTTAACCTTTGACCCCATGGCCCTGAGTCCCTAAGTTCATCTAACTTGTATAGACAATAAATGTACTAGAGTTAATGAAGATCCATTAGTCTGCTTTGGAGATATGAACCAAATACTGCATGTGACCTTGTAACCTTGACCTTTGACCTCAAGACCTAAATTGTCTTGCCAGCTCTTTGACAACTTATAGTGGGTAAGTAGACCAAGTTTGATGAATATCTTTCAATTGGCTTAAGAGATATCAGCTAATATCAAGATGTACTAACATACGTTTTTGGCCCAAAACTCATTGTGCCATGCTCCATTCAAAGCCCTATATATTTTTTTCAGTACAAATCTGCACTGTAGGCACCACAAAGTCTTAATCTACAGAAAATTACGATTCAAATTATCCCAAATATGCTTTTGCTGTATTTACTTCCACCTTTGACCCTTTTCTAGGCTAATTCGCTTAGACTACCCTTAGCTGTTGTAGAATCAGTGTAACCTACGGCCTCTCGGGGCTTATTGCTTAATTAAATTCTATATATTTCGATATATAATACGGTAATTAGGGGTGTAGATGGGTCAATGTTTAATAAGAGCTGGGGTCATTGAAGGGGGTTCTAAGACGTCCAGTTGAGTAAAGTCAGAGTTGGAGAGAACGAATGGAGAGTGAGCTTTGCTATATAATTAAGAGTGATCAAGTGATCAAGTGAGTGGACGTGATTATTTATTTATTGATTTATGTAATGTGGGTTGGTTGTTTTGGACACCTTCTACTGCATGGTGCCTCTGGGTTGTAGACAAATAGGCGAATAAAACATCCACCAACAGTGAAACACCTCCAGCTTCCATCTCCATCCTTATTGTTTATAATTGCATAATATATTTAATCCACACAGCCTATCCTATCATTCATGTTGCTCAAACAAATAAGTGCCACTGACATATCATTAAAAATTTTCCATATGTTAAAGGATCACACCAACATTTTGAGAAATACGCTTATTGTTTATAATTGAGCTGAATTGAGAGATGAGGAGGAGGTGAGGTGGATAAGGAGGAGGTGCATGGGAGAGATGAGGAGGAGATGCATGAGGAGGAGATGCATGGGTTCAGATACAGATGATGAGGAGGTGCATGGGAGAGATGAGGAGGTGCATGAGGAGGAGATGCATGGGAGAGATGAGGAGGAGGTGCATGAGGAGGAGATGCATGGGTTCAGATACAGATGAGGAGGAGGTGCATGGGAGAAATGAGGAGGAGGTGCATGGGAGAGATGAGGAGGAGGTGGATGAGGAGGAGGAGATGCATGGGAGAGATGAGGAGGTGCATGATGAGGAGGAGGTGCATGGGAGAGATGAGGAGGAGGTGCATGAGGAGGAGATGCATGGGTTCAGATACAGATGAGGAGGAGGTGCATGGGAGAGATGACGAGGTGCATGAGGAGGAGGTGCATGAGGAGGAGATGCATGGGTTCAGATACAGATGAGGAGGAGGTGCATGGGAGAAATGAGGAGGAGGTGCATGGGAGAGATGAGGAGGAGGTGGATGAGGAGGAGATGTATGGGAGAGATGAGGAGGAGGTGCATGGGAGAGATGAGGAGCAGATGCATGGGAGAGATGAGGAGGAGATGCATGAGGAGGAGGTACATGGGAGAGATGAGGAGGAGGTGCATGGGAGAGATGAGGAGGAGGTGAGGTGGATGAGGAGGAGGTGCATGGGAGAGATGAGGATGAGGTGCATGGGAGAGATGAGGAGGAGATGCATGATGAGGAGGTACATGGGAGAGATGAGGAGGAGGTGCATGGGAGAGATGAGGAGGAGGTGGAGGAGGAGGTGCATGGGAGAGATGAGGAGGAGGTGCATGGGAGAAATGAGGAGGAGGTGCATGGGAGAGATGAGGAGGAGATGCATGAGGAGGAGATGCATGGGTTCAGATACAGATGCTGCAGGTGCTACTGGGTCTGTTGTTGTTGTGTCTGGACAATTAGAATGCTGTGTGGTTAACATCCAATGCGTGTTCAGTCAAATAAGAACTCACACACCACATACTGCCAATGCAAAGATATATATTTTCAATGAATTAAAAGTGAGTATCTTTGCATCTGCAGTAGCCTACCAGTGGGGTATACTACGAATCTCGATTAGTGGGTTAACGAGGTATGTTGCGCTCAAAGCCAGGGTATGCTGTGACGCGAAAGTGGATCTGTTTTCGTGTCGCTATATCACCATGGTATCTTGTGCTGTCAACCAAACCTGGTCGGGAGGAGGTTATGTGCTAAGTTATAGCTCAAATCGTGT
This sequence comes from Alosa alosa, assembly GCF_017589495.1. Taxonomy (NCBI): domain Eukaryota; kingdom Metazoa; phylum Chordata; class Actinopteri; order Clupeiformes; family Clupeidae; genus Alosa; species Alosa alosa. The sequence continues at coordinate 33,958,648 of NC_063196.1, read as the reverse complement.
AATCTACTCTACCGCCCACTGACCAATCAATTGTCTTAAAAACGAAGTTATCTCATGTGTAGGATTCTGTCATATATCTTACAGGTGGAGCTCCGCCTCTAAACATTTTGGATATCTTATATGCACTTTAATAGTGTTGTGCGTGCAAATATGCCACTATGGACGTGCATACCGTACAACAAATGATGACAATAGATTTATTTGATGTTATAGGCTAGACACTAAAAATGACCGCAGTGAAATAATTGTTTTTTAATAGGCGGTCTTGTGCATCTCCACGTTTCACGATTGGCCAACGTCATCCCAACACCGAGAACACGCATAGATCTGAGCTGAAAGCCTAATTTGACAAATATGTCACATAACTTCTATCTTAGTATCACTTAACGTATACCCCTGAGTATACTTTGTGAAGCCTCGATGTGTCTACATAGCCTAAATATGTCTAACGTGCTTCGTAGTATACCCCACAGGTGGGCAAGCTCTTTTTTACTTTAACCAAACACTACATTAGAGCATAAACATCCTCCAGGTCTTGATTGGTTGGTGCATATGCATCTGCTGGATGTATGATCAGATGGGTCCCATTCCAAACTTACCCAGGACAGATGGAGAACCTGGAGATGGAGGAGGTGGTGCTGTTGTGGGTGGAGTTGACGGAAGTTGTGGAGTTGGTGCTGGTGCTGCTGGTTGTGGTGGTGGTGGTGGTGGTGCTGGTGCTGGTGGTGGTGTTGGTGGTGGTGCTGGTGGTGGAGTAGGTGCTGGTTGTGGTGGTGGTGGTGGTGTTAGTGGTGTTGGTGTTGGTGGTGGAGTAGGTGCTGGTTGTGGTGTTGGTGGTGTTGGTGTTGGTGGTGGTGCTGGTGGTGGAGTAGGTGCTGGTTGTGGTGGTGGTGGTGTTGGTGTTGGTGGTGGTGCTGGTGTTGGTGTTGGTGGTGGTGCTGGTGGTGGAGTAGGTGCTGGTTGTGGTGGTGGTGCTAGTGGTGTTGGTGGTGCAGGTCCTCTCGTCACCACTGGAGTTGTAGTTGGGTTCACTGCAAAGGTGGAAGAAGAGTGAAGGTGGATGTGGAGTTGAAAGTTCTAGTGAATGTGATGCTAGAACACAACATGTGTCTCACATGAGAGAAGTACAATCACTGACCTGTCACTCTGACTGTGTGAACGTGCCCTCCTGCTGTCAGCTGGCATCTCCATGTGCTCTGAGTGTGAGTGGGGTTTGGAGTGGTCAGTCTGATGGAACAGCGGCGATCTCCACTGATCTGGAGGCTGTTGGTGTTCTGCAGTTCAGCCCCTTCCTCATCCACCCAGCTCAGACGGACATTTTCATGACCAGGTAAACTCCAACAGTCTTCATCGTCTCCATAGGTGTGCAGGGAGCAGTTGAGGGTCACATCACTCCCAGTCTCTCGCTCAGTCACTTCTGGGTGAACTAGAAAACAGTTGAAAAGAAAAACAGACTGTTACTGCTACAGACACACCTGTTACTGCTTCAGTACAGATATACCTGTTACTGCTACAGACACACCTGTTACTGCTACAGTACAGACACACCTGTTTCTGCTACAGACACACCTGTTACTGCTACAGACACACCTGTTACTGCTACAGACACTGCTACAGCCGTGTAAGGAAGTTAATGTGTGTGTGTGTGTGTGTGTGTGTCTGTAGAAATCCTCACCACACTACCACAGAAGTGTAATTATATTTTGAGCATTGTTAGTGGTACAAAATAGCGACATGGCACCCTGCCCAGTTAGCATCACTGTGCATCATTCTGTGATAATGCAAATAAACAGTCTTGCTCAAAACACCACCAATGATAATTTTTCTCTCAATCAAAAATTGTTAACTGCCCTAGGTTATTTTTACTCAGGAGTTACACTTTATACAACAACAGAAAAGTGTGGTGGATGCACCAGACCTAACTTCTGTTCATGTTGCTAGGTTACGGGGACGCTGGCGAGACACGCCGCTCCGTCTGGCATCATGTTTTTGTTTGTTTTTATGTAATGTTCGTAATTTTATGTAATGTCATGTTTATTTTTTTTGTATTGGTTTGTCTAGTTAAATGTTTTCCCTATTTATTTACGTTGTTTTTGATAGTTTTCGTGTTATTCTTAGTCCTTTTTACTGCTTCTAAGTCACCTGAAACGTCGTTGACGTTTGTCCATTGGGAGCTTGCTATGGCTAGCTTTTGCCCTAGCTGGGCATCGGACATCCTTCCATCCATCCGTGAGCGGTGCTGCACTTCACTGTCTGGTCGAGGGGATCTCTCGGGTCAGCTGGACCTGGGCTACTCTGCGGGAGATCTGCCGTGACCGCCGAGCTGTTGCTGACCTGCGAGCTGCCATGCCAACTGCAGACTAACTGGGCCTCTGACATCCTTCCATCCATCCGTGAACGGTGCACTTCACTGTCTGGTCGAGGGGATCTCTCAGGACAGCTGGACCTAGGCTAGCTAGCTACTCTGCGAAAAGATCTGCCGTGGGTCCCGAGCTGTTGCTGACCTCCGCGAGCTGCCATGCCAACTGCAGACTAACGTTAGCCTAGCGGTGAGGAGCTGCAGTCTCACGGAGTAACAGACGGTCGCTGTTAGAAGTCCACCGAGTTGCGCATCTACACGATCGCCCACTAATTCAGACTGTGCTTCCAGTGATCTCCAGACTGCAGTCTACAAGGCCTAACGTCAACGTGATCTCCAAACTGCCAGTGAATTCACTGGGTTGATCATTTGCTATCGTTAAAGAACTTTGTTGGCATATCGGTTGTGAAGACACTCTGTGCAGTTTTCACGGATCACCATTGCCCTTGGACATTTTCAGCTGGTTTGGAAATTGGACTAATTTTAACATCACCTTCCCCTTTTTAAATATATTCTTCTTTTTTTTCACTTTTTATTTGTTTATTTGTTTTGTTGTCTGTCTTATATGTCTTGGTGTCATCAGTGCGGCTGGCGACTACGCCTCCGTCCCAGAATTTTTTGTATTTGTTATTTTTTAAATGTATTTGTCATGTCTTGATGTCATGGGCACGCAGGCGACTACGCCGCTCCATCCGGCATCGTTTGTCTTGTTATGTGTCTTGTTTGTTGGAGCGCTTTGGGTTGCACATATGTGCATGTTAAATGTGCTTTAAAAATAAAACTGACTTGACTTGACTTAACTAATCAGACACCGCTTTAATGCCAGAACAACTCACAGCAGACCTAACTAATCAGACACCGCTTTAATGCCAAAACAACTCACACCAGACCTAACTAATCAGACACCGCTTTAATGCCAAAACAACTCACACCAGACCTAACTAATCAGACACCGCTTTAGTGCCAAAACAACTCACACACCGCTTTAATGCCAAAACAACTCACAGCAGACCTAACTAATCAGACACCGCTTAAATCCCAAAATCACTCACAGCAGCGACGGACAAAGAAGTGCACATCTGGTGCAGAAAACAAGGAGGCCCCTTACCCCCCACCACAGGGATTTCAATAGAGCAGGTGATCTGGCTCTGTAGTGGGAGCTGAACTGGAGTTCACTATCTAACAAAAGGACCCTGAACAAACTGATCAACATCTTGGACAATGAGTGTCATCCACTCCACAGCACTATTGTTAAGCAGAAGAGCCTGATCAGCTGGAGACTTCGCTCACTGCCTTGCACAACAGACAGACTGAGGAAGTCATTCATCCCCAGGGCCATTGAACTGTTTAATGCATCACTTAAGGGAAGAGGAGAAATAGACTTCTCCGCATAGTCTGTCTGCCTCTTCACCACCTCCAATGTCTTGAACTGTCTGTCCACGAGCCACTTTACATTTGTCTTCTGCCTCACTGTTTGCGTGCTGTATTAGCACTCCCTCCATGCCACCTTTCTTAATATAGTTATTTATATATAGATATATATATACTTTATTCTTGCACTGTTGCACTGTTTGACTTACTCATTTGCACCACCACCATGACACTCATTCACACAGAGCACCTTACCTTACCTTATGCACTGAGAACCACAGGCTCAGTCCCTGCTTCAGTCATTGCAAGCACACCTGATTGATTATTCACCCACTATGTGGATACTGTTTTTTAAAGTTTTATTTAGTATAATTTGTATTTTGTATATTTAGTATATTCTTTATCTTCTATAGTCCTTATTGCTTAGTTGTGTTTTTTATATTATATACTTTTAATGACTTTTTCTGCTGTTATTGAATGTGTGTGTGTGTTGTCTGTATGCTACTGTGACCTTGAATTTCCCATAGGGATCAATAACGTACGTATATCTATCTATCTATCTATCTATCTCCTGAATGAACAGCTCCACTAACCACTGGCCACCTATCAGACAGGGCAGCCCCAGAAACTAGCCCTACAGCATGTCCAGTGTAACTCACAAGCAAACACAAACCCAACACATGAACTCATGGCTAAGCGGAATAAAGACCAACATCATCAAACAGGAACACTGAGCCCATGTGCACCTGGGACTACTGCTACCACTGGGACCACACCAGAATACAACACACACTAATATTAACAGCATAATCACACCAGAATACAACACACACTAATATTAACAGCACATTCATTACATAATGGATCACACCAGAATACAATACACCAGGGATGGAAATTAACCACCCGCCCCCCGCCAAAAGCGGGTAGTTTCGTGTGCTGGCGGGTGAATAGAGCTGCACAGTCCCGCCCACAGCCAAAATTCGGTTAGGTGCCGGATGTAAGATTCCCATTAATTTGTCCCATTGACGTTTGGAAAAAGAGTTTTACAGCATGTCTTAGGCTAACCAGCTACGGCATACCTCATAAGCATACAACATATCATTTTGAGTGAAAAAACTAACAGAAAATCCAAAAAAAGTAAAACGTACAAGACTGTGTACATATTTTAATTTCCGAGTGAAGGAACTACTCATCCCATAAACCACCACGCCTCACTGAATAATATAGGCAAAATTGGCGCGATTTATTTTGCCATTTCAACCATTTCCAAACGGCGCGAACCCTTTCCTCCAAACAGTGATTTTTATATAGTGAATGTGCAGTTAATAGCAGTTATTTCAGGAGTAATCGTGTAAATAATAGTGTTTTTATATTGAATTTTATATTTATCATCGTGTATTTTATTTTGTGTGTGTGTGAAAGCGGTTAACGTTAACGTTAGCAACATGGTGTGCCGTACCTGACTATCATCCTATACGTTAGACCGGCACATCCGGGAACTTGACTCGTGACAAACGTTCCCGCCCCTTTCGGGGGGAAAACAAACAACCCCTCTCATTAACTCCAACGCAAATTAGGGTCAATAAACGTGAATTAGGTACAGAAATCGCGGGAGTAAATAATAACAAAAATACCACAAATCAATATGACCACTCAATACATAACCACTTTGCCGGTCGTTGACCGTGAAAGATACCTACAAAAGCTTAATTCAATTAATATAAAAACATGTCCCTTCAGTCTCCCCGAGTACAAGTGGTGCAACAACCCCACTCAGTGACCAGAAGTGTCATACGGTCTTCTCTTCTTATGGCTTGTAGCCATAATTTTCTTCTGTCAGGATTTTTGAGGACATGGTAGGCAAAAGAAACTCAGGGAGGGTTCTTAGCTGTGTGGTTGGTACATGTCTACCGGTTCACTCTGGCTTGTTCTGAGGGAATGTTTTCCCCTCAAAAGGGGCATGGCGCAAACAACCTGCTCTGTGTGACGCGGGTCCGGTTGTAAGTCCGGTACATGGTCTGCTCTTGGACCACCATATTCAGTTTATTAATTTGCTGTGAATTATTACACAAAATGTTCATTAAATGCACGAAGAAGTATTCCTAGGTTAATGATTGATATGAATCATACAGTATGAAGGCTACAGTAGCCTAGCTAATGTTAACTAGCAGCATTAACGTTACCAACCTCCCTGCTTAACTCACCACAACTTTGTAGGTCTTGTCCCTCATGCTGGCCCTTACAAAACCCACAAGCTGACTCTCGGACACACAACAGTCAATAATGTGACCCGATTTAAAGTGGCTTTCACCCCTTTGGACACTGACTAAAACATAATATATTTCATACCTGTGTTGCAGCATGTAGGCTAATGTTAGCTGCATTATGTAATGACATAGAATCTCGGAAATGCTAAAGGTTAGCCAGAGAGGGTTAAAGCGGAGCTAGTAATCAAGGATCTTTGGGTTAGCCTGTCGGCTACCTGAAAAGTTTGAGTGTTTGAACTAACATTTATAGTGGTCTATTTGATAGTGTACTGGCCCTGACTAAGTTCGTGTGATGTATAAACCACAATCCTTGTTGATACAAGTACCAATATTCGTCAAGAAAGTTTTTAATCATATTAAGATGTTCGCCATAGGCAGTAAAATACTCCGCCATCTTTGTCAATAATAGAGTACCGAACCCAGATAGCAAACATACACTGGGACGGAACTGGGCCACACCTACCACAACGTCCGGCACGGATCTGCATAATGGACCTGATCCGGTGTCCAAACGCACATCGGTCCAAAATTGGTCTGGATCCGTTTGACGGATCTGGTACCAATAAGGGCGAAGACTGGCCCAGTTCCGTATGGTAGTCTGTGTTACTGACGTGTTCCAGATCTGTTTATCATATGCAATACGGGTCCGCTTATTGTGTGTGGTACGGACCCGTTTATCAGACATCAGCCGGCTTTATTTGACATGTGAAATGTGATTGGTAATTAGGGCTAATTATCCTGAAAAATCTGTTTGCTACACAACAGCAAACAACAGGTTTGTTATTGGTTCACCCAGGCTAAAGTTCGTAACGTTTTCCCAACAGCTCAACTGATAAACATAAGCTAGGCTACAAACACAAGGGGGGTAAAAAAAACTTTACACATAAGTGTCTTATTATTTTTTTTATTCAACAACCTGGCTGTAGAAGTGCAATCCCAGACAAAGTTTAAGTCGTGTCAATTCCACTGTTCCCATCGATATTCAGGCTGTCTTCCTCAGTCATCTCCATGGTCAATCTGAAACAACAAAAATAAACATGAGCCATTTATTCCTTTTTTGAAAATAGGTTAAGTCACAATTACACTCGTTTTTATCATCAGTGATCCTGTTGGCGTTAGCTGTTACCAAAATAGGCTAGTTATTGTGATGGCTGTTTTGCTCAAGCTAAGCTAGTAGCCTAGCCTATATTGCTGGAAAATAATAGTATAACCTTACAGTAAAGTTATCAATCGCTCGTTTGCTTATTGTTGTCTCTGAATAAACCAACAGAGATAAAAGCAGAAAAGCAGAGCCTACCTTGAAAAAGTTGGGCTGTCCTAGTCCAGGCTGGCAAATCATGTCAAAAGATTGACAGTGAGCAAACCAAAGATCCTTGATTTAACGTTACTGCTTGGACTTCTGCATGCGTGGCAAGAATATGGGGTTGTCTCATAGGACTGTTTGATCTGACACAAACAACAATTGACTACTTTTACCACTGCTAGGTAATAATAAAAATAATGAAACGAGCAAATGATCAATATTGAGCCAACTATATCTTCTTTTCCAGCCTTACTGTAGAAATGAAGTGGCCATGGGAACATAGTGCACCCGCATGGTTTCTAAATTTGTGCCATTCCAAAATACCTTTTTTTTTCTTTAGCAGCCAGTTGACAATGAAGTAGGGAAAGGTCAATTTAGCAGAATCAGCACCTTAATTAATATCATTACCACCTGGGTCTGCTGTGAAAAAATGGTCCTTCGGCTCATATCCGTATCACAGGTTTGGGCCAAATCGGTGTTTTGTATTTTAAACGCATCTCCTGATTTCCAGTTGAGTTGCGGAAATTGGACCTAGGACAAATCTGTAAACCGGTGATAAAACAGCATTGCTAGCAGAGCTGAAACCTGTATCAGGAGCAGACCTGGCCCACAGTCAGATACCGTATGTCCTACGCCTGTTTGAGTCGTGATTCACTCGGATCTTTCACCCGTATCTTTAAATTAACCCATGAGTCGCGAGTCTCTAGTATCATTAACTCGGATCAGTTGAGTCCTACTACAATTCAATCTAAAACGATAAACAGCGCCACACACAAACCTCTTGCAATTAGCTAGCCTACTAGCCATCATAGCTGCCAAAAATGTAACAATTTCGTAAGTAGGATAACCACAACTCCACAAATCAACTCAAGCGACTGAGTGAGCAGGCAGTCTGAGATAACTGGTTAACTTCCCGCAGAGCCGGGTTAGTCGGATCAGCCGGCCGGTTAGTCTACATTGAGTACGAGTCGGCTACGGCTACGTTGTCATGAGTGGCTGTAGACGAGCGAGTAGCTCCTCCTCAAAGTGAAAAGCAATTCCACAACAAAAGCCATTCTTTACCTCTTAAATAACATTCAATGTTCTGCATGTAGCCTAGGCATACTTTAGATTTGGTGTATAGATGTAGCATATTAAAATGCAATTAGGTCGCGCAGACAGTCCGAAACATTGCACGCTCTTAATGGAGCTGCTTTGTATACCCGGGTTAGTCGGATCGCTGGGCCGGGCGGTTACGTTATGAGTGCGAGTCAGCCGAATCAGCCGGCTACGTTGTCATGAGTGGATCAGTAGACGAGCGAGTAACTCCTTGTCAAGGTGAAAAGCAAATCCACAACAAAAGCCATTCTTTCACTTCTGAAATAACATACAATGTTCTACACGTAGGCATAGCCTAGGCCTACTTTTAAATGCAATTAGGTCGCGAAGACAGTCCGAAACATTGCAAGCTCTATATGGAGCTGCTCAGGCTAGCCGGGTCAGTTGGATCAGCAGGGCGGGCCGGTTACGTTGTTATGAGTGCGAGTCAGCCGAATCAGCCGGCTACGTTGTCATGAGTGGATCTGTAGACGAGCGAGTAACTCCTCGTCAAGGTTAAAAGAAAATCCACAACAAAAGCCATGCGTTCACTTCTGAAATAACATATATTCTGCATGCATAGCCTACTTTAAAATGCAATTAGGTCGCGAAGACAGTCTGAAACATTGCAAGCTCTGTATGGAGAGTAGGCTATCCAGTCGGATCAGCCAAGCGGGCCGGTTACGTTGTTGTTATGAGTGCGAGTCAGCCGAATCAGCCGGCTACGTTGTCATGAGTGGATCTTTAGAGGAACGAGTAACTCCTCGTCAAGGTTAAAAGAAAATCCACAACAAAAGCCATGCTTTCACTTCTGAAATAACATATATTCTGCACGCATAGCCTACTTTAAAATGCAATTAGGTCGCGAAGACAGCAATGTCCGAAACATTGCAAGCTCTGTATGGAGTTGCTTGAGTAGGCTAGCCTACCTGGGTCATTTGGATCAGCCGCAGGCGGACCGGTTACATTATGTTGTTATGAGTGCGAGTCAGTCGAATCAGCCGGCTACATTGTCATGAGTGGATCTGTAGACGAGCAAGTAGCCTAGTTTCTACTCGTGTCAAGGTGATGATAATAATAATAGGCCTAATGAGAATAGTAGTAGTAGTAGTAATAATAATAATAATAATAACAATAATAATAATTTAGTCACTGCAGGGCATTTCTACGTTCCTGTTTCTATGTCTACATTGAAAGTCAATTGCTTAGGCTAGGTTAAGACAATAAATAAACAGTCTGGCTCAAACTGCTTTCTTTCCCGTGAGTGGGTGGAGATTTTGATGCTATTATATTAGGCTATTTTATATTATATTATATTATATTAGGCTACCTAACATGATATATATATATATATACATATATATATATATATATATATATATATATATATGTATAGCTATGATTAATAGGCTAATAATATCAGTTGCCTAGTAGGCCTATTAGCTGCCTATAATACCGATTAGAATAGATTCCTAGTAGCCTACTATTAGTATAGTAGTGGTAATAAACATTGTAGCAGAGTAGCATTAGACCTAGGCAAATTTTCTATTGTTAACAAAACAACAACAAATAATTAATTATTATAATATAGGCTACCCTCCCTGTCAATAAGATCAAAGTTTCTGAACATGAGCACCAAAAAGATGAACATTGTGTGGATGCACTTTGACCAGGAGACCAAAACTCTTAGGCTAAATGCAAGTACTGCAAAAACCTGGTTTCAAATCATGGAGGATCCACATCCAAGAAGGCACTTAACGAAATGAAGCACCCCACTGCACTGCTTGAACGTAGGACTGAATTTCTTTGCGATTTAGCAATACTGACTCAAGTGACTCAAGTGACTCGTTCAACCCGGATCAGTTTAGTGAGTGACTCAGAATAACCCGGATCCTTAAAAGGAATCGAGTTTGACAGGCCTAGTATGTCCGCTACAGGCGGATCTAATGGCTTTTATGCGGATCCGGCCCAAAGGAAATTGCTATCTGGGAAGCCATGACGTAGCGTTGTCAAGGCAGCGATTTCACTGGATCTAAACAAATCAATCTACCATTAGAAATCACCATAGCGGTGGCTTTCTTAATATATTTCATTTCATCATTTTACAACGTTTCTAAGACGTTAGTATATATTTTTTACACTGTAGGAATCACATATTACAACATATATTCATACCAACACAATCAAATTCGTGACTAGAGTTTTATTTTAGCATGGGTTTCCTCTGTAAAAGAGACCTGCATGTAACTTAACAGCATGCGGTTAAAATCCTTAAATTCATGGACGTGTTTTGGCAAAAAACGTCACTCTTAACAGCCGCCAGTCTTTGAGAAGACGTGAAATATCCACTGGAATTTTGTTTCTTACTATTACACCTGCCAGGGAATCCGTGTTATGTGGCTATAAGCTGCTGCCTAGCAGGTAAAGCACGTTTAATAGCCTACATTTAAAACAATTTATTAGCTAGAAATGATGCCACATGTCTACATTCAATGCTATTTAAGCCACTTCGAAAGTTTGTTTAGATCCAGTGATTCTGCAGTCATGGAAAAGCTACGTCACACTGAGAGAGTTTCAAACTATGACCAAAGATCCTTGATTACTAGCAAGATGGAGCAACGTAATTCGTTACTATGGGAGCAAAACGGGACAGTTCCAGTCTGCATAAGTGGGAGTGTCACCTTACGTCACTAAATAAACTTTCTCTCTTAATAAGCAATAAGAACAGATAAACATAATTGTGTTCACAGTTTTATTGTCTATAATCATGTATGATACCAATGAATCATTCTTTAGGACATGATATGAATAATTTAATTAGTCATGTGAACTGAGCTAGCTAGCTACCTAACGCTAGCTTAAAATGCTATACAAGTGGATGGGAGTAGCTATGGCAATACAGCTATGCGCTAACAAGTGACTAGTAGTTGAAGGACTTCGCTTAAACTTAATATACTGTTGCAAATTCACTTGAGTATAAACTATACACTTTAACTAATGTCAGTAATGTTATTCAGCTAAATCCGGACACCAAAAAATTACACTTTTAGGCTTGAAATGATCCCAAACACTTACAGATTATGACAAAATTTTCCAAAAAAACCTCAACAAATCCAGAAAGACATAATGACCAATTTATTGGTAAAATTCCACAAGTCTCCATTGACATTAGTGCAGCGAGGGTTTACTCTGGTCTGCATAAAGGGGGATTTCCCCCCCTCCCCCTTGCAATAATCGAACGCGGAAATTGTCGAACGTTTGCGCCTCTCGCTCCGCTTTAACCCTCTCTGCTATGACTATTCACCCCTTGCAAGTGACGTCACGTTTTGTTCGCGCCACAGCAAAAAAACCTAGTGGAAGGCAAGAAAACGAATCAAATCAATGGGTTGTAATGGGACATATCGCACAGCTAGGAGATTATAGTGAGATTTAACCGTAGTAATGCCCTTCCACGACTGTTGGCTTATTGTTTGGAATACAACAACATCCCATGTTCTTGCATAGATATATTTTGGTTTGTTTTCTTTGTGTTTCGGGAGTATTTCAACCACAATTGCATGCTTATCTCCTCAGTGTATGAAGCACAGCAGCGGTTGCTACCATAGACTCTGAACAGGACGGCAGATAGCACTTAGGCAAAGTCTTTGGCAAGATCTGAATGTAAACAGATAATACCGTTCAAGTTTTTTTTAAATTTCCTATTTCTTTCAATTCTTTAACTTAAGACATGTAAGAAGTAAGTTTATTAAGCTGGGCAACGTACAAACTGACGAGTTACATTAGCCCTAGCACTATGAGCTCACGATAAACGTTAGCTAGAATAGCTAGCTTCTAAGTGTGGCAGCTAGTTATTATTTCATGTTCTGATATGACATTCTTAACGTTTTGACTGTGTTACAACTGATAAAAGCAAGACAAATAAAGTAACCAAATCGCTTTGCAATATTTTAGTCCAGAAATGCTTATGGGTGTTCATTTACCATAATGTTAATTACAGTAGCCTAACGTAACGTTATCTCCCCTTGCTGTTACCACCAGTTTTAATAACTTTACATTTGCGATCATGACCCATTTCATCTAACAACACCACTGGCATCTTCTTTGACTATCAGACCCCAAACAGCAATACATTGAACTACAAAGATGTTATAGTAATGGTGTTCAGTTCATCATAATCTTTATGACATAATGTAATTTGCCGTCTGTCTCCCATCTCTTTGCCGTCCAGCATGGAGCCGTCACGTGACTTAAGTCACGTGTCTGCAAGGGGTGAATACTAGAGGCATCACTGTGGGATTGTTCAGGATTGTGGGTAATGAAGTAATTATCCAAGAGATCGCGAATAAAAGGCATTTATCTCTAAACAAGGTTAGTGCCCCATGAACTCTTGGCGTCTATATGAGCATATACAATCGCTTAGTACAGCCGTAGCTGGTTTTAAGTCTACCACGTACAGTTAAGTTTTTATGGCTTATACCGCAATTGTCAATGATGATCCGGTCTAATTTTCAGACTTATTGACGGTTAAAAATAAGAAAGTGTCTGTAGGGATCATGTAGCCTAACGTTACCAGCCTATAAGGGTAAATCGCGCTGATTTGAAGTTCTACAACTCGTATTGAGCCGCCACCGCAGCATAGCCTATAGGCACTGGTGCAGCGCTTCACTTTCACTTCACTACCATTAAGCAACTGTCACTATGCTTTCATGTGCCACTGCTAGATTATTTCAGGATGACTGCATAGACATAAATCTAGTGAGATCTGTGGATCTGCGTTATATCTTCACAGGCTAATATTCTCACCTAAATAGTTCTCTTTTGAATTGGCCCGTATAGCTATTTTAATCCGGCCCGCGACACGCTGCTATTTAGACCTATATGAGGCAGACAGACGGACATCTCCACCATTCGTCGTGGTGGAATATCTCACAAACTTCTCATTCAAGAAATTACAAACCGTATATCAAAATAAACAGCAGAACTTACCGAACACAAAGGTGTAAAGCATTCCCTTATACAAGTTATAGCCGTTCCAGAGTAATCCGGTTTTGAAATTGAAGCAAATGTCTACACAGTCTCCAACTTTGGGCTTTTGTCATACACGATAAGGCCAAATACAAAATAAATGTTAACAATATCGCCTAGATAACTGTACAACCAGAGTTTTTTCAATGTAGTTTCAAAAAATCCATAAGGACCAATGCATATTACGTTTCTTAAAGCTGAGCTGTGCTTAAATTGTTCAGTGCATGATTTCATAACGGGCCAAATAGAAAATAAATGCTAAATTTTAAATATAGCCTTGATACCTGTAAATATTTAAATCAGATGATGTACTATAGTTAGATCAAGTTGGAGGGTTGGATTATAGGATGCTCCAGAACTCACAGAAACGGAGTCTTAAAGGAGCCACACCACTTTTATGACAAGACATAGAATATGAATGTGGTTCTATTGACCTTTAGTTTTGTTGCTACTGTGCTTGGAGGACAGCTGGTAGGTTTAGGGCAAAATTCAGCACATTTTAGTCGTATTGCAATAATGCTGATTACTGTGATCATTTTGGGTAGCCTACTATAATCATGATATCACATTTTCATGCCGTTTCTCTAGTGGCTGGTAAAAAAGTTGAGTGGCTGGTAGATTTTGGAATCCACCAGCCACAGTGGCAAGTAGAAAAAATATTGAATTTCCATCCCTGCAATACAATATTAACAGCACAATCATTACATAATGGATCACACTAATATTAACAGACAATTCCTTACATAATGGATCACACCAGAATACAACACACACTAATATTAACAGAACAATCACACCAGAATACAACACACAATAATATTAACAGCACATTCATTACATAATGGATCACACCAGAATACAACACACACTAATATTAACAGACAATTCCTTACTTAATGGATCACACCAGAATACAACACACACTAATATTAACAGCACATTCATTACATAATGGATCACACCGTCACAGTTTGCTATAGTATGCAGAGTGTGTCTTGGTGTGACCCATACATGCAGCTGGATATGAAATATGAGGCTAAAGCAGACTTGTGCAGTGAGAGTGTCTGATTTATCACACTTACTGGCAAGAACAGAGAGATAAACTGGAGTATCAGGTCCATATTGAGATCCATCACTTTGGTACTGCCGACAGGTGTAGACTCCAGCATCCTCAGTGGTGACATCAGTGATGTGGAGAGAACAGTCAGAGAGCAGACGCAGTCTCTCAGCTCTGGGTGTGTAGTCTGGTCTGATCTTCCCAAGATGGACTACTCTAACAGTAGTCTCTGTGTTCCTGCTGTAGATCCACACAGTTGATGAGCAGTCTGGGTAATGTGAGATCACATTCTCACAGGACAGAGTGGCAGCACCTCCAGCACCGGAGAACACAGTGATAGAGTCTCCTCTGGAACCTGGGGATTGTGAACATTTCAGAGAAAAAAATAAAACATGAAATTGTATTTAAATATGCACAAAGGTTTTGTGATTGTACTTTAGTCTGCCCTAATCTCCTCCAAAGGCCATGAGCCCTGCTTGAAGAGTCTTTCTGAGGTAGGAGTCCCATGTTTCCATGCTCCATCCTCTAATGTGTGTGTGTCCTGGTCTCACCTTGCAGTAGCAGCAGCACAGTCAGCAGTAGTCCCACTGTTGGGTTGTGCAGCTTTGCCATTTCCTCTGCTCTCTGAGCTGCTGTGTCTCTGCTCTGAGCCTCACACAGGGTGTGATGAGAATGGATCTGTCTGTCACACACACATCACTTCCTCTTTAGATGACATAGTGCTGCCTACTGCCCACTGTAGCCCAACCACCCAGATAGCCAAATCAGATTGGCAGATAGCGGACCGCTGGTGGTGTGCCGCCGGTGGCGTGCCACTTGTAGTCCGCCGTAGGACCACCATCTCTTTAAATTGAACTTGTCATGATATTAAGAAAAGTTAATAAAATTATATATGGAGTATAACTCAACAAATGAAAAAAGATTTTAGACCAATAGACCAATAATATTGGGCAATTTGTCTGCAACCCGCCAGCGGACCGCCAGAGACCCGATGAGCAAAATGCCAGTGGACCGCCAGCTATGCCCCCAATGGACCGACAGTGGTCCGCCAGCCTCTTGCTATCTGGGCACTGTATCTATTTAAACAGCTGTTTGATTTTTATATTATGTGTCCATTGCCCTGCATGCTGCCTCTGCAATAGCCTCGGTTCTCTGAAGGAGAACACAATAATCTGACCCTCTCTAGCCTATCTGGACCTGGTCCATGTGTAGATGCCCACAGTGGACTAATTTCTCACGGTGTGGCCTATGCAGCCTTCATGGCCACCGTCAACTAGGAGGACCCGACTTTAAACATCCCCACCTCCAAACAAAGTGTGTTCATGAGATCAGCTGAGAAAATATACGGATCCCCCAGTAACACGATTGTGTTTTTTGTGTGGAAATGTATAAATAAGTGCTTAGGTTACTATGGGAAGGAGACTGTCTGTGGCCAATGTTTTTATTGGTGGTTTTAATTTAGTGAGGATTTTTTTTAGATTATATTCAACTATTGTAATTGTGCAGAGTACAAAGACAATGACAGTTGCAAAGTTTTTTGCAAAGTGCAAAATGTGGCATCTGTGCTTCTTTTGTGTGTGTGTGTGTATGTGTGTGTGTGAGTGAGAGAGAGAGAGAGAGAATGAGAGAGAGAGTTTGTGTGTGTGTGTGAGAGAGAGAGAGTTTGTGTGTGTGTATGTGGTGTTTGTGTGAGTGTATGTGTGTGTGTTTGTGTGTGTGAGTGTGTGTGTGTGATGATGGTGGATTAGTATGGAGTTAAAAGTGGTCCAGTCATATTTCATAAGAAGCAACACCTTCATATCTAACAAGAACCAAACAAGACAGCAGAGGTGCCTGATGGGTAAAGATATGGACGTGTGTGACCTGATGTTTGTGTTAAAGACGCAAGTGCTATTTAGAGATGTAGCATCCTGTCTCTCCACCCACCCCCACCTTCCCCTCAACCAGTCAGCACAGCTAGCTCTCTGGCCCTCTGGAGAACAGACCCACCCCCACCTTCCCCTCAACCAGTCAGCACAGCTAGCTCTCTGGCCCTCTGGAGAACAGACCTGCCTCCACCTTCCCCTCAACCAGTCAGCACAGCTAGCTCTCTGGCCCTCTGGAGAACAGACCTGCCTCCACCTTCCCCTCAACCAGTCAGCACAGCTAGCTCTCTGGCCCTCTGGAGAACAGACCCACCCCCACCTTCCCCTCAACCAGTCAGCACAGCTAGCTCTCTGGCCCTCTGGAGAACAGACCCTCCACCTTCCCTCAACCAGTCAGCACAGCTAGCTCTCTGGCCCTCTCTGAGAACAGACCTGCCTCCACCTTCCCCTCAACCAGTCAGCACAGCTAGCTCTCTGGCCCTCGGGAGAACAGACCCACCCCCACCTTCCCCTCAACCAGTCAGCACAGCTAGCTCTCTGGCCCTCTGGAGAACAGACCTGCCTCCACCTTCCCCTCAACCAGTCAGCACAGCTAGCTCTCTGGCCCTCTGGAGAACAGACCTGCCTCCACCTTCCCCTCAACCAGTCAGCACAGCTAGCTCTCTGGCCCTCTGGAGAACAGACCTGCCTCCACCTGTAACGCTGGCTTTAACTATGAACAAATAACTTTTACTAAAGAATTAACAAACTTCACTTGGATGGTGACTGTACGTACACAATGGAAATAGCTGTGAAATACTCTTCCCTGGCATGTCTTCTTGCTCTACATGTGGGAATGTGTGTGTGCGTGTGTGTGTGTGTGTGTCATGCTGGCACATAGACATCGTGCCTGTTCCACTCTGTGTAAGTGTGTTTTAAGGCTACTTGTAAATCAGATGAGCCTTCTCTTCCTGTACTCCTCTATGGAGGCCTAAGTGTGCTTTAGTGAAGTGTGCTAATACAGACAGACCTCTCCTCACTGAGCCCCTCTGTGTAAGTATGTACTAGTGGAGTACACTTTAAAACTCCTCTTTGTAAGTATGTACTAGTGAATCACACTTTACAACTCTGTGTAAGTATGTACTAGTGAGTAGTGGAGTACACTTTAAAACTCCTCTGTGTAAGTATGTACTAGTGGAGTACACTTTAAAGCTCCTCTGTGTAAGTATGTACTAGTGGAGTACACTTTAAAGCTCCTCTGTGTAAGTATGTACTAGTCAGGGTGACCACCCGTCCCGCGTAGCGTGCGTGCACAACATTTGAAGCCCAATTCATGCGTCCCGCAAATTGAGACTGTCACGAATGATCAATGCTTGCTCAAAAAAAAGTTGGTCGCTCTATATCCTGCAGCCGGTTGCACCAGTTGAACGTAAGTTCCATCTTAGCTTAGTTCTAACGTAAACTGGCGGAAGTTTACGAGCTACTAAAATGTATCGGGTTGCACCAAACTGAATAGTTTCAACGTAACACCAGACAATTGGTAGACGGGCTCTGGTAACACAAGTTATGACTTAGGCTAAATTACAACCCCTCTCCCTAGGTGTTAGGTCTGTCGTAGGTAATTTGTTAACATGGTTTTCTCATTTATATTGTGGGGATGTTAAATTTAACAAAGTATAAGTCGAGAAGAGTTACATACGCGACTGATTACACACATTTAATTTAGCTAGGCCTACTTGAGCAGTGTTTGAATGATGTTTGTATT
Source organism: Alosa alosa (assembly GCF_017589495.1). Lineage (NCBI taxonomy): Eukaryota > Metazoa > Chordata > Actinopteri > Clupeiformes > Clupeidae > Alosa > Alosa alosa. Next base: position 33,940,577 of record NC_063196.1, on the reverse strand, counting down.
CACGGGGAATCATATGGACGTAGCAGTATACAAATAGACTACCAAACATCTACCTATCAGTACTACACAAAGCATACATTTTATTGATGTGGATTGATCTGTTATCAGAGATTTCATTAGCCATAGGCCTTCTTGAAAGAGTGTTAGCATTAACGTTATCCACTGCGGTAGCCGTTAGGCCAAGTGGTGGCTGAAATATTCCCAAAGCACATATAGGCCTACAACAAAATAAAGACTGTTATTTACAAATACAGTGTTATTTTATTACAACAACAAAGTAATTGCGGAGGAAGTCAAACCTAAATGTGGCTTTACTAAAATGCAAGTTCACCATCCTTCCTCCCCCTTCTCGTTCCGTGAACCTCTGGAGTTGTGAGTTAAGACTTTTTTTTAACCGTTCCTGTGGTGTTGAGCAGCTACAATTCCTGTTAATCCTACAATTTATAAAATAAAAATTAAATTAATATAAATAAAATTAAATAGCTAAAGTAAATCGTAAGTGGAAGTGGAAGTCCATCTGTCAATTCAGATAGATAGATAGATAGATACTTTATTGATCCCTAGGGGATAGATACTTTATTCATTGAATGTTTAAAGTATTATGAATCTTTATTTAGAAAAAAATACACATTGGTTGGCCTATTCATGATACATCAGCAATTACACATATTTAGGGAAATATGGGCATTATTAATATACCATATAAGGTGGTATGTGCTAGAAATGGGTAAGCCACTATCAGTGAGTCTGCCCGTGAGGTGGGGGCACCGCCGCGCCAGGCAGTGTCCCACATTGTCCCTCAGAAACATACCCCTTGTTCCCCCTTATTAGCAGGTGGTCACCCTAATACTAGTCTAGTGGAGTACACTTTAAAACTCCTCTGTGTAAGTATGTACTAGTGGAGTACACTTTAAAACTCCTCTGTGTAAGTATGTACTAGTCTAGTGAAGTACACTTTAAAACTCCTCTGTGTAAGTATGTACTAGTCTAGTGGAGTACGCTTTAAAACTCTCCCTATACTCCTCTGTGTTAAGTAGCCTATATGTACTAGTCTAATGGAGTACACTTTAAAAACTACAAAACACAATTTGTAAGAAGAGACGGAGGTCAAAATATGCCATTAAAAACGTAACTTTATTTTACTGAATGAGTCACAGGTCAGCTCCAGAAGCGCGGCAGTAAAAAACATATGATCAGACTAAAGGGGCGTTCACACCAGGAACGGTAACTAGAACGATGACCATCATGATAAAAGTGTCCACACTGACCAACGTTAAGGAACGTCTCTCTGTGTTGATTAATGTGATGGCTAAAAACCAACGAGCCGTTAGCTCATAATCATGGCACAAAATATTGCCGTTGTAGCTAAATAGTATTCCCTGACTGAATTCTGAAAACTTCCCTAGAAATGGTAAAATGTTGCATTTAACGTGTCTTGAACAGGACAGAACGGCGAAGCCGTGGTATAAATATTACGAGAAACTACGATTAATCTGCCTCCATAAAATTAAGAACTGGACCTCAAATAATTACCAAGTGGTTTATCAACTATAGCAGAATAGTGGCATGGCATATGAGAAGAAATATATAAATGGTGGATGAATTAACAATTTATTAACCAGTAAACCATAAAGGTAGATGTGACTAATATCAGTTAACATTGAATGTAAGGTAAAATTCAGATAGGCATATACTGTAAAAAAAAGTAACAAAAGAACAAAGTAAGCTTAACCAACTAACAATGGTAATGAACTAGTCTACCCTTCCCCCATTCTGAGGTGTAGGCTACACTCATACAGTATGGTGAAAAAATTTCCCTTCAGACAATTAGGGCTAGGCTACATCTACAATTAATAAGACTACAGCACAGGCCTCAGGATGTGAATGTCACCCTTGGAATTGGTTACCCTAACATTATCAGATTAGGATACATTTAGGCTACAAAGCAAAAGCAATGAAAAATAACTACAATTTACAGTGCCCTTTGCCTGTGATCCGGAAAGCCACTCCAATATTGACTTCTGTCTGTTGTTTTTCCGGTCGCGTCGTCGTTTTAATTCTCTTTTTCGCTTTCTTGGCGACTCCTTTTCATGTCCTCGAGAATAGGTGTAATCCTCCATCTTCAACAGACTTTCAAATCTGCCGGCAGTCGCAAGTAGACTAATCAGGCAATTGAGTGTTGCCTACATGCTACAAGCGCAAAAGGCGGAGCTCGAATTTCCAGGAATGTCCCTCGTTGGCGAATGTACTTCAAAGATGGAGGCGCAACATGGATTCAGCCACATTCTCTGATGGTTTCTCTGATTCAGCCCTATGATTCAGCCAAAGATTGTTAAGGCGGAGCAAGATACTTCGTCGTAGTTCATGTCTATGGGCGCGAAATGGGGATCGAATCCTGTCTGCATAAAGAGGCGGTCGATGACGTATTGATGAGCATACGCTGCAACCGCCAACAGCAGCTGCATAAATAACCGGGCGACACCTGATATAAAGTCGATTTTCTCCAGACTGGAATGCTCAAAAATGCTAAAAATGTACCTGAAATGTTCAGAAGGGTTTGAGGATCATGGAAACGTGCCCGAAATTCACATTCCTAACTCTATAGAACCAAGACCTTAGCATATGTGGTAAAATTCTGAGCTATGCCCATAGACTTCAGTGGAGCAGTCGCTGCCTCTGCTCTGCATAAAGGGGGATTTTGACCCCCTCGTATGATCCGGTTCCCGGAAGTGGCTCCTGATGAAATATCTTGCTCCGCCTTAACAATCTTTGATTCAGCCATTCGCGTGAGTCGCGCGTATGTATTCGGAATAGCAGATTCTACACTTACGAGAATACTTTGATTAGTAAGTGGAAATAATTACACATGAATTAGCACATATTTTTAGTGTTTTTTGCTAAGAATTAACTAAAGAAAATACACAATGTAGCTTTAACATTTAGCCTTGCATAGCGCCCCCAATTAGCAAGAGAAGGACTGTGTTTTTTCCACTTGGATGGATGGTTGGATATCACAATCAGATGCATCAGATTAATCAGATTAGGTGTATATGACATCCAAACACCCAATATGCGAAGGACTGTGTTTTTTCCACTTGGATGGATGGTTGGATATCACAATCAGATGCATCAGATTAATCAGATTAGGTGTAGGCCTATATGACATCCAAACACCCAATATGCCTGTATGGCATGGCGCCACAAGCTGGCCAAAGTCAGAATAGTTTTTGGAATTTATTAACAAAATATTAATTCAATATTATTATTCTGATGATATTCATATGTGTAATTTCCATGCCTGACATAGCACCACCATCTGGCCAACCAAAAAGTGTATCATGATTATGATGCCACCCAATGGGTCTGCCTTGCATTGCGCCCCCACCTGGCCAAGCAAGTAAATGTGCCAGAAAATAAAATGCATAAACAAATAGCACACGCATCAAATATATACATTTCACAAACGCATCACGTTGGTGCTTTGTTGGATTCTGAAATGTCACGGGTTGCAGCCCGCCATTGCTGCTTGCGGCTATATTTATTTTCTTATAATTATATATAATTTATAATTTAACAATATTGTAATTTCTACAAACAGTAATAAATCCATTTGGAGAGCAAAGCAACAGATTCCAAAAATAATTCAGTGGAAATGCATGGATTCCAGTTGCTGCTACTGGAAGAAACTGGAATCCATGCATTTCCACTGAATTATTTTTGGAATCTGATCCCTTATCATACCTGTTCATTCTTACTCGTTGTTCGACTTATCGTGACTGAAAGCTGTTGGTAGCATCGGCTAACTAGCGCCAGATTTTGGAGTGCAGGGGACAAGCCGAGATGGGCTATGAGACATACGTTCACACTCGGTATCATGTTTCAATACACTTTAGGTCAATATCACACCGGAATTCTCCTTTAAGCTCAAATTTTCCCCCGGGAGCTAAGACAGCCATTTTTTAAAATGACAGAGAAATATGGATTGTATTAGGTGGAAAAGGATAGAACAACTAATAGTTACCACCATTCCACCATTATGCCCTTGAGCAAGGAACTTAACCCTGAGTTGTCTCTGGGGGCAGTTTTTTTTTAAAATTAATTAGTATATTTAGTATTTAGTTTTGTTAGTTTTTCTTATCTTCTACTGTCTCTATTGTACAGTGGAGTTTTGTTATATGTTTATACTTATATTTACCATTTCTGCTGTAAGTGCATGTTGTGTGTGATGTCTGTATGCTACTGAGACCTTGAATTTCCCCTTGGGGGATCAATAAAGTATCTATCTATCTATCTATCTATCATACGTAAGTCACTTTGGATAAAAGCGTCTGCTAAATTAATAAATGTAAATGCACTACAAACAACTGGGCACACTTAATCTAGCACGTCACTATCTCTCTCCTCCTTCCCTTGATTTAACTTTGCTTTAACTTTTATCCTATTCCATGCAAATGTAGCATGGGTAATTATGCTTCCCTGAATTTCCCCATCGTTTCTACAAGTTCTGTGGACATATTTTGTAGTTTCCCACGCCTCTGAGGTACAGTAGGTTGTAGGGGGGTGTGGCTTGGGTGTGGCAGGGGTCGGTTCCCACGCTGAAGACCCCTTAAGTGTTCATGCAGCCCCTCCTCTGCCTCTTTTGCAACTGTCCTGAGGCAGAGGTATGTGGAGTCTTGCATACAATACATCATATCTTTTATCTATGCTTTTATGGTTACTTGTATTGTGCATTTTTCACATAGAACATAGAGCAGATGTGAATGTATTTAAACGTGGTGTACCTGTTTGATTGCAAGGAGCTGTGACGTGACTGGCTCCGCTCCCTGTCTGATTTTTGTTTGTTTTGTCCTATATTCCAGGTATGCCATGTTTGTTTTATGTACTTCTGTTATTGTCTGTTCACATGTACTTTTGTGGTGATTCACGCCGTTAACTCGTGGTCTTGCCGCTCTCTTTTGCTACTGTCCTGAGGCAGAGGAGCTGTGACGTGACTGGCTCGCTCCCTGTCTGATTTTTGTTTGTTTTGTCCTATATTCCAGAGAGAGCAATAAACAGTAAAATCAAGGTCGGTTGTGGCGTCCATCCTTTATAAAACACAACGCAGAGTGATCGAGGGAAGGGAGAGACGACCTCTGTTACACAAAGAGTACTTATTGCTGTACTAACACGTCCTCGTCACAACCTACCTTGACTGACTTTTGTACTGTAATTCACTTGAGATAAAAGCGTCGGCTAAAAGACTAAATGTAAATTCTTCAATGATTCTTAATTCTGAATACACTGATCACACACACTACATGAACTTGCATATGGTATCACAGGGCCCAAATTTTGTGCATGTTTTATTTTCAATTAATTAAATATCTAAAGGCCTTGTTTATGAATATGTGTGAAGAATTACATACATTTATGGAAAAATGTAACTATTAGTTTCTGCTTTCAATCCCTTTTCATCTAAAAAAAACCCTTTTGTTAGATGGAGGCACCTGTGATTCTAAATCAGACCCTCTTTGTGAGTTTTTCTACGAAATGTGATGATTTTATCACAAACTGATCAACTTTTGTGCTTAAATGCCCCACTATAGTCATTCTTTAACAAGGCAAAGAAGAGAGACAACACAATTCAATTGGAAAGTGAAATCTCTCTTAAGTTAGGGACTAGCACTTGAAATGGCCATAAGTACATTTACAATAACCAGGAAGTTTCAATCAACTGGAACAGAGAGAAGCTTGCCAGGACAAGGACACATGCTTATCCTGCCCCCTACGCACAGTGAGGAGGATGGTAAATGAGAGGCAAAACAATCCATTAGATATATAAAAACGTAGCATCTTGGAGTCACCAAAAAAGAAAAACTACAGAAGTGACCACCATGTTTATGTTATTTAAAATGCATGCCTATCGTGCCATTTAATTACAGATGTAAATGGGAATCATTTGCCAAAAATTAAATCAAATTGCCATAGACAGACAGTATTTTAAGATAGAGGGCCTTCACCATCCACGATACATTTCAATTATGTTTCTGTCATTTAACTCCTTGATGGTGTTATACTCAAAACTGCCCCCATGTTGGCCAGTTTTATAGTTTTGTGGTGTCTTTTCAAAGTAGTGATCCCAGTTCCCATGCCTGTCTGCTCCGAACCCAAACACCCTGACCTGTAAAGAGAGGATCTTTCATTTATGTGTATACATCTGACTTTATTTAGAGGTATTGTCATGGTCAGCAGACCAGGAATTCAGATTGGACCCAAACAGATAACATAGGATTTTCAAGTTAGGAAGTTTCGGAAATATGGCCCCTGGCCTTCTCCTGTTGGCAACATCCGTGATCTTCCTGCTGTTTGCTAGGTTAGGGATGGGGGCCTACGGCAAAGATCTATTTCGACCTCTCTCTGACCGCCACCACGGTCTTACTACGAATGATGCCATTCAGCTACTTGTCGCAAGACCCTTATATCAAAATTGTCACGTGACTGACTGGAGGCAGGTCCTGCTGCATAAAGCGGATGCCAGGACGTTGCTCTTCCTCTTTTGCCTTCTCGCTTTGGTTTTCGTGAGTCCCGGTAAGTTAGAAAACGGGAGATCTACGATCCGTCACGTTAAGTCGTGCAGCCGCTTTAAGCCCCTGAGGATTGTTTCAAGTTTTCCCGTTAACATTTTTCACTGTTTTTCCCTGGTTAACCAACCTTGTTTGTGTGTGCAGGAGAAAAGTACTGGTGAACAAGCGCGAAGCACGGTAAGACGAAACGTTCCTACCCTGTTTTGAATGCTTTGTATATTGATATCATAGGCTCTGGAGGTAAACACTAAGAACACAAGGCTGAAGTAATAGGCTGACTCCCCTCCGCGGCAGCAGTCGGGGTGCGCCGTAACAGCCCCCACACGCATCTGTGTGAATTGTGCTGGGTTTGTTAGATAGTCACTTTGTTTACTAAGATAATGCCAATTAGCATGGCTGCCGGGAGCGGTCGTTAATTTCTGTTCCGCCTTGAACAACTCCCACCCACGTTCGCGTGAATTGTTCCGGGTTTGTGAAAGTAGTTACTTGTTTATTAAGATAAATCCAATGGGCGTGGCTGCCGGGTGCAGTCAGTAATTTCTGTTCCATCGTAAAGAACCCCGCCCAAGGTCGCATGAACTGGGCTGGGTCTGTCGGTCAAGTTATTACTCTGTTTATTATAGTAAAGCAGTAAGCCTTGTTATTAGTGTAGGTATATAATTTAGTTGGTTATGCAGAGCCTAGGTATTTTTCTATTGATTGACTGTAGCGAATGAATAAATAATGAATAAATAAATAAATAAAAGTAAACTTCAGTCCGTTGGCCACTGTACGCAGTAGGCCGGACAAAAAAAAGAAAAAGGGGTTGATACGCTTACTGTACGCAGTAAAGCTACATTTACTGGTCCCTTGACGGCTGTTCGCAGCAGGTTGGGCCATTGATAAGTTTGGTGTCTGTTCCACATAGCTCAGCAGCATCTGTCTTGATTCCGTTGGCTACTGTTCTCAGTGAGCAGGGTAAACAGTTGTTGGCGCTGCTATTGCTGTATACACTTACAACATATTGAAGCGTGAGCGTCCTGATTGCTGAGATGGCATCCCATATGTGCATCTTTTGCGGTGCGGCCATGGACTTACGTGATGGCCACCAGGACTGCCCTGGGTGTTTAGCCAGGGCTCATGTCTTGGGAGATGTCAAGAACCCACGTCCCGCCGCACTCGGCTTGCCTCTCGAGTAGAGGGCTCGTAGGGCTGGCCTGCAGGCAGCACTTGTGTCCCGGACGGACTCCTCTTCCACTCAAGGAAGGCAGTCCTATGAACCAGAGGGTGAGTCCTCGGAAAGGAGACACAAGTCGTCCCATAAGCCTCATAAGCACAACAGGAGGAGAACCACAGACGCTGTCGACTCCTCCACGCTCCCTCCAAGTTCTCCCGTGTACGATTCTGTAGAGGAGGAGAGCATGTACACCCAGCTTCTGGCAGTTGTTCGTGACTTGACAGACCAGGTGAACAGCTTCCAGGCCCACCCTCGACAGGCCGAGGCTGTCGGCTCGACAGAGACCTCACCTGGTCACCTGCCTTCTTTTCAGGAGCAAAGGCATCCTGATGCCATTTCGCTGTATGGTCCTGGGGGCTGGGCAAAACCAGGGGAACCCTGAAGGCGGGCACAGTGGTGCTTCCTCCTGCCCAGGGAATTCAACATCAGGAGGTGATGGCACAGATGCTGCCGGGGCAATGGATCTGGTTGAGAAGGTTCTCTCTGCTGCTAAAATTGTGGGGCTCACAATTCCGGTACAGGGTGCTAGCCCAGCTGATGGGGTCTGCATGCAACCTCCACTCCCCCGGAAGGGGTCCTGACCTGGAGAGGAGATCCTCTGCCTGGTTCAGCACACCAGGAATATAAATTGCTCTTAACGAGGCCAGGCGTGGGAACGCCCAAAGAAGGAGTCCCTGGGCTCGTATCGTCCAGTCCCGGCCCACGGTGTTCCTCCCTGCGGCGGATGATTTCTGCCAGAAAGGACTGGCATGTGCCGAGCAAACCTGGTCAGTTTAATGCAGGTTGAAGGAAGCTGGCTAGGGCGTCATACCCACCGGAGACCGGGTTGGGGGATATGCTGCCTGTAGAAAGGAAGATGGCTGCCCTGACTTCTCTTGGTTCACCAAAACTGACTGCAGACCCACACTGCCCTCGGAGAGAGTGTGACAGGACTGACCGCCTTCTTTGTAAGGCCTATAATGGATCTGCCCGTGATGCTTGGTCAGGGATTGCATTGGTGGTTCTTTTAGCCGCTGTCAGAAAGACTGTTACCGCAGATGATCAGGACACCAAGGACCTGATGGATACGACCTGGTCTGCCCTTGCCCAGATGACGCGTGATGTGGGCACTGCCATGTCATCGGCAACGTTAGCTCGCAGGCAGGTCTGGCTGGCCCTCCCTGAGGGTGTCAGGAGAGAGCTCATAAATATGCCGGTATAGCCGGCCAAGGTGGTCCATCCTGAATCACAGTCCATGCTGGAGAAAGCTCAAGAGGCTGTGCGTGCTCGTGAGGGTGTAAAGAGGGGCATTTCATCCACCCACGGCTAGAGCAGCAGGTAGGCAGCATACACATAGACGTGTCTGGAGACGTCCGGACCCCTGGTCTGGTAACACACGCCAGGGTCTCAACAGGCAAGTTCCGGCCTGGTCTGGGCACTATCAGGGGGAACGTCTACCCCAGTCAGTGGCAACTAGGACGGCCCAACGCGGGCGCCCCCCCAGAGGTCCAGGGACGCGTGGGGGCCATCAGTAGGATACGGGGGTTCAGAGGTGCACTCGCAGCTACGCCTGGGTGTCTGGGAGAGGGAGACATCAGACCCTTGGGTCTTGGACACATTTTTAAGGGGTTACAGACTCCAGTTTCGGCGGCGACCTCCACCCTTTTCAGGGTTCCATCCAACCACAGTCAAGGACCCAGTCCAGGCAAACATTTTAGCAGACGAAGTGGCGACACTGCTGCAGAAAGGCGCCATAACAAGGGTAAGCACCAGCGAACAGCAGGCTGGCTTTTATGCAATATATTTTCTGGTCCCCAAAAAGGATGGTGGGTTACGCCCCATTTTTGACTTGTGCCGCTTGAACGCGCACTTGAAAACCCTGACCTTCAAAATGCTCCAGACAAGGCACATCCTAGAGTTGATAGAGCCGGGCAAGTAGTTCACTACGATCGACTGGCTCGTATGTGCCTCATCCCGTCAGCAGGTGGTGGCGGATACAGAGTTAGTACTGTCCCACATTCAGTCTCTCGGCTTCCAGGTCAACTTGAAAAAGAGCGACCTGAATCCAAGGCAGAAAACGTCCTTTTTGGGACTCTACCTGAACTCTCTCACCCCTCAGAGAGTAGCCGGGATCCAGGTGACCCTCCGTGTCTTTCACCAGAACAAGCGTATAGAGCTGGTTTACTTTCAGAGGATGTTGGGGTTGATATCTGCTGTGGCAATGGTGGTCCCACTGGGCCTTCTAAGGACCTGACCATTGCAGTGTTGGCTGAATGCTTTTGGCCTTCACCCATGGAGGCACAGGCACAGAAAGCTCAGGGTGACCCAGTTATGTTTGCAAGCCTTGCTACCGTGGCGGGACGTCGGCTGGTTGACACAGGGAGTTCCTCTGCGCAGGGTACCTTCCAGATGGACGCTAGTGTCCACAGATGCCTTCCACATGGGCTGGGGAGCAGTCTGGGAGGGTCGGACGGTGAGAGGCCGTTGGGACCACCCGTGGGACAGAGAACACATCAATGTCCTGGAGCTCAGAGCAATACACCTTGGCCTGAAAGCACTTCTTCCCTTTATACGGGCAAGCATGTGCTAGTACGGACGGACGGACAACTGCTCAGCCGTCTATCATGTCAATCACCAGGGGGGCACAAGACCCGCCCAGGAACTCCTTCTTTGGGCGTTCCCACGCCTGGCCTCGTTAAGAGCAATTTATATTCCTGGTGTGCTGAACCAGGCAGCGGATCTCCTCTCCAGGTCAGGACCCCTTCCGGGGGAGTGGAGGTTGCATGCAGAGGTGGTCGCAAGTTTGTGGGCACGCTTTGGCGTAGCCCAGGTGGATCTCTTTGCATCGAGGGAGACGACCCACTGCCAAATGTGGTTCTCCCTGAGCTATCCGTGCGGCCCGCTGGGGCTGGATGCACTGTCTCACAAGTGGCCGGGAGGAATATTGTACGCTTTCCCTCCAATACCTTTGATTCCACTGGTACTGGAGAGAATACGCCAGGGCTCCTACCGAGTGCTGTTAGTGGCTCCACACTGGCCAGCGAGAAATTGGTTCCCGGCTCTCCTACGCCTTGTTCACGGCCAACCCTGGCCTCTGCCAGTCAGGGCAGACCTTCTCTAGAAGTGGGGGGTCGAATTTGGCACCCCAGGCCGGCTGTCCTGCACCTGTGGGCCTGGCCCCTCCTCAGCCCCTGCCTCAAGGGCTGAGTGAGGCTGTGTTGGAGACCATAAGTAATGCTAGGGCACCCTCCACTCGGGCAAATTACCAGCGGAGATGGAGGTTATTCTCTTTATGGTGTGAAGACAGGGGTCTTGACCCAAAGACCTGGTCAAATGGAAATGGTACTCCAGTTCCTCCAGTCTCTCTTGGACACTGGGTGGGCAGCCAGCACCCTAAGGGTTTATGCAGCCGCAATCTCTGCATTTCATGATTTGATAGGGGGCCTGTCTGTCGGGAAACACTGTGTGGTGTCACAATATTTAAAAGGTGCAAACCGTCTACGTCCAGGAAGGTGTTTGAGGGCCCCATCTTGGGACCTTCCCTTGGTATTGAGGTCTTTGACCACAGCCCCATACGAGCCATTGGGGCAAGCTGATCTTAAATTTTTGACACAGAAGACAGTGTTTTTACTGGCCTTAAGCTCTACCAAGAGGGTGTGCGAGCTGCACACACTCTCTGTGAGTGCTGAGTGCATAAGGTGGAAGCCTGAAGATGCAGCGGTGTCGCTTTGGCCGAATCCATTCTTCCTTCCCAAAGTGCTAAACCCTCAGTCAATTAATATGGGTATTGAACTGGAGGCATTTCACCCTGAGCCAGCCTGTCAGGCAGGAGTGGCTCTTAACACATTATGCCCAGTCAGGGCTTTGAGAGCCTATGTGGATCATACACAGCAGCTGAGACGTGATCACACACAGCTTTTTGTATGCTATGGAGCTAAGCAGCTGGGTCACCCAGTCTCGAAACAGCGTGTGTCCCACTGGTTAGTGGCTCCAAGCTTATGCCGGGAGGGGTTTCCCAGTTCCTGGGGGCCTGGTGGCTCACTCCACACGTAGCATGGCCACCTCGTGGGCAGCTTTGAAAGGGGTTGTTCTTGCTGACATTTGTGCGGCAGCATCCTGGAGTACTCCATCTACTTTCGCCAGGTTTTATAGAGTTAATGTGACATCCACCACGGTCCGTGCCACTGTTCTCATGACGGCTGCTAAGCAGACTAGTAAAGAGGGATCCTCGGTTCCTCGCGACATTGTTGGTACTAGTAATCCGTAGTAAGACCGTGGTGACAGTTAGAGAGAGGTTGAAATAGATTGTAAGTTATGACCATACCTATGGATCTATGAGACCGAACGATGACCGTCACCCTCCTCCGGAACAAACCGAAGCGGCCAGGCAAGGAGGAAGAGCCATGTCCTGGCATCCGCTTTATGCAGCAGGACATGCCTCCAGTCAGTCACGTGACAATTTTGATATAAGGGTCTCGCGACAGGTAGCTGAATGGCATCATTCGTAGTAAGACCGTGGTGACAGTCATCGTTCGATCTCATAGATCCATAGTTATGGTCATAACTTACGTTATCTAACTCTTGAAATGTAACTCATTCATAGCTCATTACTGCATTTCTATGTTTATTTATCCTATTCATGATTTAAAGGTGCCATGTGTAATGTCCGCCAAAAAATCAATTCATACTCCACATTCCATAAAAAATGGGTGCAGTATACCTCCAGAAAGTGAGTTAGTCTACCCTAGAGTAACAACCGAGACACGTGTATTGCAGTTTGGCTGGTGGTTATGTTGCCCGCATACCGCTTCCAATGGCTGAAACTGGTATTATGACACCTGTTGGGCTGTGATTATTAATTTAGCATGCTAATTCAGGTTGATATCCCTGCAGCACTATACCTTGTCATTTTTTAAACGCCCTTATTTCTTCTCATTCTTTTGATGCGTGAGCACATTTTTTGGATACTTTTACCTCAATTTTTACACATGGCACCTTTAAATCTTTAATTCCTGATTCTTTAAATCTTCCGATTCTTTTTGGTAGAATTAAGTGCAGTATTCAAGGTAACAAGGACAACAAATTTGGACAAAGTCTCTGTCCAGGGTAATGAATGTGTCCTTCTGCACTGACTCTACAGTAATACACTGCACACGCAGGGACATAATGGACTTATCCATGGTAACACTTTAGTTTAGGGTCACACACGTTAACCATTAATTTATAACTAATATGTTTATGTATTTGTGTCTGGGCCCAGTTCACCGAAAGCATCGTAAGCCTAAGTAGGCATAGGTCATAAAGCCCCTCTTACGAACATCTTAAGATTTGTGGACCGTTTCCCGAAACCATTGTTGCTTGATAACGTTGTGAAAACACTCATAGACCTATGAGTGGCCCAGCTACTCGTTAATGTCTGAGAGCTTCGTAACAGGTACTTCTCACTGAGGTCACCAGCAGGACATAAAGGGAAATTACAACTAAGAATATAATGAATCAACTTACATTACCATTCTTTATTATATTTACTTGTATTGTATTATATTTTAGTGTGCAAAATATCATACATGTAATGCTCAATCAAGTAATTAAAACGGATACAAATGCAATTACTTATGAAACGAGTTTATAGTTGTTTATAGTTTATGATTATCTTTGTCTAAGTTTAACTTCTATTAGGCCTTTAAGGTAATAGCAGAATAAGGAACATAGTGCATCAAAATCGGAGCTACACGGCGGCCATAATTACTATTTATGTGTCTGTGTGGTATATAGCCTACTGGAGATGCTTACATGCAGATGTCAAAGTTTTTCTATTTTCGTATTAAAGTGAATTCATGTGTAAATCTAAAGTTTAAATGGTAGCTGTATGGGTGCAGTCACCTGACATCACCAAATTAGAGGATATTCCAGAACTATTAACGTGGACAGCTCCCCTTAAGAGCATCTTAAGAGCAGTGCACACACGCTCACGCTACGGGCATGTTCGGGAAACAGTCGAAAAAAACAAACGAACGAAGATGAATCATAGAAAACCCCCGTGAGAGCGTGTCTCCGTCGTTTTCGGGAGACTGGGCCCTGGTCTGTATTACTGTAATGGATTAGGTCTTTATTAAACAATTTCTTATTCTTAATCAATAAGTAATTTATTCTTGGTAAATCCTTGATAAACTAGTTGGTCTTGATGTTAGTTTATTGGTATACAGTAGGCTATGACTCAAAATAGAGAGTTTATACTCCTCATACACTGTCTGAATATGTGACTTATGACAGAATAGTAACGTATTATGAAAATGTATTAGAAGGCTATAAAGTTTCTATTTTCACTCATATCAATAACCTTAGATCAAGACCAATGATTAAGGCTTAAGGGTGGTTCAGGATTTTGGCCATACTGTAAGACCTCATTTCCAAGTTAGCAAGTTACATCAATTGTCTAGCGTTATAATTTGTTTGCCTCGGGTGTACTGTGGAGTGGGTAAGACTGTTTTTAGTGGCAGGCTAACACATACTGATGACTTACGCTAGCCTAGCAACTGCCAACTCTGCAACTAGAAGGACTGGATGAAATGTGTTGAAAACGGTTTCCACTGATAAATATCACACTTGCTTACTTGGAAATGAGGCCCTATGTCCAAAATCCTGTACCACCCCTTTAATAAGCCTTACTTGTTGGTCTTGATCTAAGGTTATTGATATGAGTGGAAATAGACACTTTATAACCTTCTAATACAGACCAAGGATTTACCCAGAATAAATCACCTATTATATTGAGAAAGAATAATAATTGGTGGTTAATGGTTAATAAAGTGTTACCCAACTGGCGACAATCACAGTATACAGATGAATTTGCCTTTATAGCTATTTATGTGCAATTCTGTAAGTAAAGATGTAATGTAAGTAATGTAATGTAATGTAATGTAATGTAAAGAGCTTATGGCAATCATAAGGGGATAGTGAGGAGCTAAAGGAAATCATGCAGACCCTTTAGCTTGTATACCAGCATAGGCATATAAAATGACCACATGGCTCACCTGGTGACAGATATGAAGAGCCAGAACAACAGTCATGAAACCGGTGGATGGATACCTGCCATGTTTTTTCAGCCAAACATAGTGGACATAATTCATGAAAGTGGGATTAACAACCATCACCTGAGGAAAGACAAAAGAAACAATGTGTCTTTAAGGCAAAAATGGATGGAGTACACTGATAGATTGCTTGCCTTCAGTCCATTTGCATAATCACTGAAAAGTGTTTTTCAAAGAAATATTTTCCTTGTTTTCATTAAAAAACATGAAGTGAATTTTTAGAAAATAAAACAAAACCATATTAATATCATATTCATCCTCAAATGTATCAACTTCATAGATGAAGAAATTTTGCAAAATCAATGTACATAAAAATTCAACGAAATCTCCATTTGCCCATTTTTCTGATGTCCTACAGTCACTGAGTGATATTCAAATGAGTTAACACCGGTCATATTTAAATTTGCCTCTTCATTTTGAATATGATCGTCAACTCATTCAAATGACACTCAGCAATCGCAGGCTGACATCAACAAATATGATATACACGTCACAATCAATCAATAGTTTGGTAACACTTTACTTGTCGGGTGATTTCATAACACATTCATAGCAGCTGTCATAAACTGCACATGAAGCACATGAAGACATTCGACTCACCATGTTTACATCTGCTTTTATTGTTGACATCACACGTGTGTACGTCCTAGGGGATATGACAGGATGAAATCCTCAGTCATGTGTTCTGTTCAATTATTCACACATTTGTCAACTTCAGAAACAACATATTAATGAATCAGAAGCCCATTTTTCTCAGAGAAATTAGCTTATGTGCTGTCATATCCTTCACTTCTCTCTGTGCAATAAACAAACAAAAAAAAAATCACTGAAGAAAAATAAGAAGGTTACTCTAGCAGGCCAGCTAATCCTTCTTCTATTTCTGTGAGCTGTTTTTGGCAGTTTGTAAACGGAGTGCATTAGCACCATCTGCTGGACTGAGGTGTAATGGCAAGTGTACCCTGTAGCCTCGTTCTGGCCGCCGGGTGAATAAGGTGAATTGATAACCGAAAATAGTCAATTAATTAGGAGAATACACATAACAAGTTTCAGTTAATGGGTCCATTCAGTACATCTGTGACCAGCACAGATCCTCACTGATGTTCATTTCAAGGAATCTGAAGCAGCTGACTCTCTCTACTGCTGTGCCTCTAATGTAAATGGGGGTCTGCTCCTCTCTCTGCAGCCTCCTGTAGTCCACTATCAGTTAGTGGGTTTTTTACCGCCGGCGTACGGTGCAGGTGCCCCAGCCAGTCGCGCAACTCTGTCCCAAGGATCCACACATACACGTGTTTTATGAAAATACAAAAATAGAATTTTATTAAAGAGCTTTTACTGTTTCCTCGAAAAGTGTTGCACAGGTTTAGTCATCAGTAAACACATGGGGGGAGGATAAATTATTACGCCCTAGTGTACCGCCAGCTGAGCCACCGAGAGAGGCCACACTAACAGGCCAGTCTCTACACACGTGAAATGGGAACAAAACCTTTAAGGCAGCACACAATAAGAGTTCCAACTACTATTACACTGCAATCTTACATCCAAGGCAATATTCAGGTAAGGTCTAAAGTCGCTATTGAGCTCACACTCTCACACCGTAACACTCGGGTGAATTCAAACAGAAGGAGACCGGCTGCTCTGCATAAGCTAATATCGACTACCTGGGTTGGCCAGTAAGGGGCATGCTAAGGTAAGGGGAGTCCTGTTCACCCTGTACACATCTGACTTCTGCTACAACACCGAGTCATGCCACATGCAGAAGTTTTCTGATGATACTGCAATTGTGGGGTGTATCAGGGAAGAGGAGGAGTACAGGAGCCTGGTTGAGGACTTTGTGCAATGGTGCAAACTCAATCATCTTCAACTCAACACTTCAAAGACCAAGGAGATGGTGGTGGATTTCTGCAGGTCTAAGCCCACTCTGCTACCAGTCCACATGTATGGGGTCAATGTGGAGGTGGTAAGCACCTACAAGTATCTGGGTCTCCACCTGGACAATAAACTGGACTGGTCAGCCAACACTGATGCACTCTACAAGAAAGGACAGAGCAGACTGTACTTCCTGAGGAGGCTGCGGTCCTTCAATGTGTGCAGCAAGCTCCTTAGGATGTTCTACCAGTCTGTTGTGGCCAGCCCACTACTGCTTTACTACTTTTTACTACTGTTTTACTAATGTGCACAGCCTAATGTTTTCACTACTGTTTTACTGCTACACTGTTTTTCATGCTATACACTGTAAAAAATGGCTGTGAAATCTACAGTTATTTACTGGGTAAACTTTTTACTTTTACTCCAGTACATTTCAAGGCCAAATATCTCCACTACATTTTGTGACAGCTGAAGTACAGCTGAAGTTCCTTTTGGAAAAAACACTGTCCAAAAACATGTGTACTGTACTTACATGTATATTTTCTATTAAGCGAGCTAGGCTTTAAATAATGGTGTTGCTTAACCTATGTTATTGTCATATCCACTATTTACTGTACCTTGTTGACCCCAATAATAATTCACAATATTGATGTTAATATAACAAACCTCTTGACGCCATCGAGCAAATGATAGACAATGATGGACAATCTGACATTATCAAACACAAAAGGGAACATCTTGATTTGGTCTGAAAGTGTAAAGCATTCAACAAAGAAAAATGTGGTTACTTTGAAGAATCTAAGATAAGATATCACATTAGTTTGTTTTACAATAATTATTAGTTGATTTTGTCCTTGAATGGAGGAGAAAGGCTCAATGAATGCCTATGTCTGTGCCGAATAATTTCAACAAAAGTAAATGCAACTGTATTAGATCAAAATACATTTCAGGACTTTTACTTTTTGATACTTAAGTACATTTGAAGGCAAGTACTTTTGTACTTCCACTCAAGTGGAAATGTAAAAGGAGGACTTTTACTGGAGTAACATTTGACAATGTGTATCTCTACTTTCACTCAAGTACAGGATTTGTGTACTTCGTCCACCACTGCAAAAATCTAACATTAATGTTTAACCTTCTCACAGGGGTCCCTCCAATGCAGAATATGGGCAGAATAAGTGCTAACAATGAAGTACCTGTCCAGAAGGATCTAACAGCTATGTAAGTTTACACACCTTTTTTGTAGTATAGTGGTGGTATTTCTTTTTTAATAATATTAAGCATAAGTACACATAAGTATTGCATTTATTAAATTAGGATGCGTTCGTAAATTAGCGCTCTGAGCACACTCTGAAACTTTTTAACTGTTCGTAAATTCTGGGCACTCCAGATGAAGGGACGGAGTGGCAGAGTGTGTCGTCACACAGTAGATTGCAGGCTAGTGCTAGAATGCTTTCACATTACAAGCTAACTGTTGTTATTTAGTAGGTTAAAACAATTGCTTACACAGTCCTCATCATCACTGTCAAGAAGCTCTTGCATTAGTGGAATTGAGTTCTGAATGACACATAAACCCTGTTCCACAAGTGCTATAGTGATGTCCATATTGTAAACCATACTGTCTGTAATCCTAAATAAATTCAAAGGGAGTTAGAACGCTCATCTTTTTCGAACTTCAGAGCGTTATTTTATTTTCAGAGTGTCAGATTGAATTTCACGAATGCAGCCTTAGTCTTGAGTGTGATGTTACATGCGCTCCAGTCCATATGGTCCCACCATGCCAAACGCAGCTCTTGCTTTTCCTATTCTCCTCTTTACATCTCCTTCTGATCCGCCATCACTCGCTACCTCGCTTCCCAGGTAAATGAAGGAGTTCACTTCCTCTAGTGGTTGGTGGCTAACCATCAAGCTGGCTAGCATCTTTGCATTGGCCTTAAGCACTTTGGTCTTTTGTGTGCTAATGTAGAGACCTGTCTCAGCAGCCTTCTGTTCTTCCTCTCTCAATTTATCTTGCATTTTTGGTGGTTTTGGGACAGTAATGTGAAATCATCTGCAAAGTCTAGGTTGTCCAGTTGTGTAAACAGGGTCCATTGGGCACCTGTTGTCAGTGGCTTGCCGCATGATCCAGTCGACCACTAACCACCACACGGCGTGCTCCGTATGTAACTACCTAAACTTCCAAACTTATCTATCTTAAATCTCCTTGTTACCATCTACTTTCTACGGATTTACTGGCTACCGATTATATCTCGTGAACAAACTGTTGCATAAACTGTTGTTGCTCGAGGCTTTGGATTATCGGACTCTATAACCTTGATCGCCAAACTTTTCTGTCAAACGTTAACGTTAAACGTTAAGCCAGTATCAAGGGCTGCAAATAATACCGGGCCAAGGAAACGCTATCTGGAAGAAGAAAGCATCAAATTCCTTCTAACGTCTCTCAAAACTAGTGACTCAATATAAAAGTGAGATCTTCTCAGATTACTTACCCGCTACCTGTGTTCGAGTTATCAAGGAACTGCACGATATCGCTGTTGCTAGCCAACTAGCAAACAAACGTTTAAAAGACAGTTGACACCGACGAGCCCCCGCCAGCGACACGATGCCTCCCCTCAGCTGTGCACCAGGCTGCGACTCATGCGTCCTTCTCAGCGAAAAGATAGTGGAACTCGAAGCCAGAATAGCGACCCTCCATCAGATTGAGAAGGATGAACAGTTCCTCGACACCATTCTCTCCGTAAGTAACGCGTTACCTCTCTTACACACACAAAATGCCAGATGCCCTGATTTCACTCTGTCCTCCAATACTTTAACCATGCCATGCACTAATGCAACTTCTGTCCCTGTTGCCTCTCCCCGGCCTCTGCTGAGAACCAAGCCTGCTCTGCTGGCCAGCTCCACTCCACACCAGCCTGAGCCATGGCGAGAAGCAAGCATCACAAGCACGGCAGACGGTCCGGACGGCACTCAGGCCCAACCCAACCTATCCGACTGGAAAATCGCTATGCCATTCTGACCGAGGGATGAGGAGCCCCTCCAGCCCCCGAGACAACCATCCTGGTCCCTCCTCAAAGTCGGCCCCCGACCCCCTCCTCCCCGACCTCATCAACCTCCACCCTGGTCATCGGCGGTTCCATGGTTAGAGACCTCTGCATTCCCCCATCATGTAGCGGTCCTCCAAGGTCTACTGCTTCCCTGGTGCCAAGGTCCTTGACATCCAGCAGAAACTCCCAAGCATCCTGGCCTGCCACACCAAGGTCAACAACATCATCGTGCACGTGGGCACGAAACGACATCAGAGATAAGCAGTCAGTAGCACTGCAGGAAAACTACAAAACTCTCATCACCACTCTGATGGGCACAGAAAAACGCTTTGTCATCTCTGGGCCTCTCCCCACCTACAGAAAAGGTGCTGAGAGATGGTCCAGACTGTTCGATCTCCACACCTGGCTCAAACGCTACTGCGCTTCCCTAAGCATCCCCTATGTCAACAACTGGGGCTTGTTCTGGGAGAGGCCCAGTATGCTGAAGCGTGATGGTCTCCACCCAGGCTACTCTCTGACAACATAGCGTCCACACTGAGGCATTGACATTCTGTAGAAAATATTACACATTCACGCCCCCCAGGTATTGATTCGAATGGCATTATACATGTGGATGGGTCTGAGAATGTTTTCTGCAGGGTAACATACAATACTACTACCATAGATCAAGCTGCGTCATGCAATAGCATGACTTATGCTTATAGTTCTATTCCAACGTTGATTTCTACCCAACGTGTAGTAAAAAAGAAAAGACAAATTTAAAACTAGAAACCTAACAAATATTCTTTCCATACCTCAGCATATTCCTCAAAAGCCAGAGGCATTTTCAGCTAACATGGGTTTACTAAATATGCACTTACTACCAAAACCTTTGCAATCAATGATTTTATTAGTGAAAAAAAATTGGATTTTCTGTTTCTTGTTGAAACCTGGCTGACTTCAGACAGCGACGCTGTTCTTCTTGAGACTTGTCCCCCAAATTATAATTTCTTCCACTCAATTAGACAAGGCAAACGAGGTGGTGGAATTGCCTCCATTCTCTCAAACAAATATAGTTGCACTAGAGTCAACTTTGGCGAATTCGCTTCCTTTGAGTATATTGCCCTCACTCTGAAGGCTGACCCAGCTGTACTTCTATTAACCTTATACCGCCCTCCTAAACTATGGACTGGCTTTCTCGACCAGTTTTCTGAACTTATGTCGCTCATCATCACTAGCTATGATCGGATAATTGTAAATGGCGACTTCAATATTCATGTCAATAAGACAACTGATGCTAAAGCCAGTAAGTTCCTTAATGTGTTGGACAGTTTAGAGCTAAAAGCAGCATGTTACAGGACCCACCCACAACCTTGGCAACACCCTCGATCTAGTCATTTCTAGAGGGATAGAAGTCACAGACTTATCAGTAAATGATATAAATATGTCTGATCATCATTGTGTATCTTTTAATATAGTGCTACATACTCCAAAAATTCATCCCTGTTGCAATCAAATCGCTCTTGGACATTAGAGCAGAACAGCAGTTCATAGCTCTTATAGACTCCATAAATTTAGATATTTTACATCATCCCATTGATCAAATGGTAGAGGCTCTCAATCGTGAATTAGGCGCTCTGCTTGACAGAGTGGCACCCTTAAAGACTAAAAAAAGGCCCTGTAGCAAACTGACACCTTGGATGAAGGAAAATATCCATGATCTAAAAAGATCATGTAGGAAAGCTGAGAGAACATGGCGAAAAACTAAGTTACAGGTTCACCGTGCCATTCTAAAAAGAAAAAATAGCAAATTATAATAGAGCTATTCGAATGAGAGGAGGAACCACTTCTCTAAGGTAATTGCTGAAAACAGTGGAAACTCTAGGGTGTTCTCTACCATTGATAGGCTATTGCATCAAACACCTTTTGATACACTCAGTCAGGCATCCTCTCTAAGATCACGAAAGAATTTGCAGACTTCTTCAAAAACAAAGTCATTTCTATAAGGGAGGCTATTGGTAACACAAGTAATATGTTTGATAGTACACCCAAAAACAGCCCCCAAAATTAAGGTCCTTTAGCACTATTACTCAATCTGAGCTTGGTAAAATTATAACTCAAACCGGCTCCTCCACATGTGTTTTAGATCCAATCCCTACTACATTCCTCAAAAAAAGTATATGATAGCTTAGCTCCCTTTTTTTCTCAAGGTAATAAATACCTCATTAGAAACAGGTATATTTCCAACTGCTTTTAAAACCGCTGTTGTGAAACCTTTACTTAAAAGTCAAATCTTGACCATACCAATCTGAGCAACTACAGGCCTATATCAAATCTATCGTTTTTGAGCAAAGTACTTGAAAAAGTTGTTTGTAATCAGTTAAATACCTTCCTCAACGAAAACAGTATCCTTGAAAAAATTCCAATCAGGTTTTAGATCAAATCACAGCACAGAAACGGCTCTAGTAAAAAATATAGTCAATGATCTCAGACTAGCTACTGACTCAAACAAAGTCTCAATCCTTATTCTTCTGGATTTGAGTCGCGGCATTTGACACCATTGATCATAGCATCCTAATTCACCGCCTTGCGAAGTGGGTGGGTCTCTCTGATAATGCTCTAAACTGGTTTCAAACCTACATTACTGGCAGAGATTGTTATATCAGTCTAGGAGATCATGTATCTGAAAAACATGACTTGCCTTTTGGTGTGGCCCAGGGAGCTGCCTTGGTCCCCTGCTATTTTCTCTATATATGCTTCCATTGGGAAACGTCATAAGTAAGCATAATGTAAACTTCCACAGCTACGCCAGATGATACCCAATTGTATATTTCTGTGGAGCCAACTAACCCAGATGGCCTTTGCTCCCTCACTGCATGCCTAACCTCCATTAATCAGTGGATGAGCAAAACTTTTGAAACTAAATGATGACAAAACAGAGGTACTTCTGGTTGGACCAAAACTAAAGCGAGATATTATTCTTAGTAATCTGGGGAACTTGGCACACCAGGTCAAACCAAAAGTAACAAGCCTCGGTGTCATCTTAGATGCAGAGTTAAGTTTTAAGCCCCATATCAGTAAAGTTACTCAGACAGCCTATTTCCACTTGAGAAACATTGCCAAAGTCGCGGCCCTTTTAACTCAACAAGATGCAGAAAAACTAATTCACGCCTTTATCACTAGCAGGTTAGACTACTGCAATGCACTTTTCCCTGGTCTTCCCAAAAACATCTAAAGAAATTGGCACTCATACAGAACTCTGCGGCTAGACTTTTAACTAAGACTAAGAAGAGAGAACACATCACCCCTGTGTTGGCTGAACTGCACTGGCTCCCTATTTCCTATAGAATTGATTTTAAGGTTATGTTAATTACTTACAAAGCTCTGAATGGCATAGCACCTTCATATATCTCTGAGCTTTTAATATCTTATCAACCACAAAGGAAACTTAGATCATCCAATTCTAATCTTTTAATCGTACCCAAAGTGCTCCACAAACAAAGTGGAGAAGCTGCGTTTATCCATTATGCCCCAAACTATGGAACACCCTGCCTCTGTACATCAAGCAGGCGAGTTCAGTAAATATTTTTAAAAGATCTGAAAACATACCTGTACAGGAAAGCTTTTAGTTAACTCATCTTATCCTGTAGACTACATTTTCAGATTATTCTACATCTGCTACTATTGGAAGGCGCAGCCAGCCAGAAGCAGATGGGCTCCCCCCTATTAAGTCAGGTTCTGCTCAAGGTTTCTTCCTGGAATATGGGAGTTTTTCCTTGCCACAGTTGCCATATATGGCGTGCTTGTGGGGGTAAGAGGGTTAAGGCTGCCAGTCTTATGACGTCATTTTCTATATTTTTGATATGTTGCTGAGTAGATCATAAACAGCAAAGAAAAGTGATTGATAATGACTGACTGACTATTATTGTGTTACATACTTCAAATGTAAAGCACTTTGAGCTGCATTCTGTGTATGAAAGGTGCTATACAAATAAAGCTTATTATTATTATTATTATTATTATAAGTATGCAGCTAATAAGGAAATATAATTGTTATTTAATTAAACAAGGTGAACTTCTCCCCACTGTACACACTCAACACCTTTACCAT
Source organism: Alosa alosa (assembly GCF_017589495.1). Taxonomy (NCBI): domain Eukaryota; kingdom Metazoa; phylum Chordata; class Actinopteri; order Clupeiformes; family Clupeidae; genus Alosa; species Alosa alosa. The sequence goes on along the minus strand of NC_063196.1, from coordinate 33,916,728 downwards.
CTATTGATGTCATTGTGGTTCATTGAGATATCTTGACATTTTTTCTGTTAATTGGCTTGCATACAAAAGGACATTGTTGCCTTTGTCGGTGTCCTTATGTGAACTTGCACAGGTAACCTTGCTCATCTTTACTTGCGTACGACTTCACACCAGTGCTTCAGGGCAGCCGTGGCCTACTGGTTAGCGCTTCGGACTTGTGACCGGAGGATTGCCGGTTCAAACCCCGATCAGTAGGCACGGCTGAAGTGCCCTTGAGCAAGGCACCTAACCCCTCACTGCTCCCTGAGCGCCGCTGTTGTTGCAGGCAGCTTACTGCGCCGTGATTAGTGGGTACCTCACTGTGTGTTCACTATGTGCTGAGTGTGTTTCACTAATTCACAGATTGGGATAAATGCAGAGACCAAATTTCCCTCACGGGATCAAAAGAGTATTTATACTTATACTTATACTTCAGACCAGAGCTGATGCTTAAGCAAAGGCCGTCACTGAAAAGCTGTGAATGTCGTTCAACACAGCTGTTCTCACATTAGCTGATTGCGATAAACATTAACCATTGTTGCCTAATTACCAATTATTTCATCAAGTAGTACCTTTTTTTAGTGTTTTTCACATAGTATTTTGCAGTATTTTTAAAATACAAAAATACACACCAATAAAGTATTTTGATACAAAATACAGAGCCATTTCCTTCAACCCAATAAAATAAAAATTACAAAATACTATTTTGTATTTGAAATACAATTACATGTTTCAGAAATCTTGACATGTCTAAGTTTTGGGTTGCAATATACAGGTAGTGGGCTCTCTGTTAATTTTAATGAGTAGGCCTAAGCCTAAAGTTACAGCATTTCTATCACAATTGACCAGACTTTGACCTTTGGTCTGCTTTTAACAAAATTCTGGCTATGATTGTTCCTTGTATTGCATCATGAGCCATCACTGTGCCTATTGCATTCTACTGTTGTTAGCCTTAAGCCTAGCTCAGTCATTATGTTATACCACATCACCCTCCATTAGAAGTGCAATGAGCTGCATTGAGCATAATAAACTTCATTTAGAATTCAAAATTCATATTTCTAGATATTTTGGTGAAAGTAACTCAAAAGTAATACAATAGTAGTGTAATGCCTTACAATTCAGATACATATTATAATGTAACAAATTATTTTGAAATGACAGTAATGACTAATACATAATACGATTTTGAAGTAACTTGCCCAACACTGATGACAACCATTACTTTCTATGTATGTCTGTGTGTGTGTGTGTGTGTGTGTGTGTGTGTGTGGAGGGTCAATCAAATTCTATGATTGCCACTGATGTGAATGATCTCACAAATCACACAAACCAAATCAAGTTTTAAAAAAAATCGCAAAAGTATCGAAATTGAGATTCTTAACTTAGTATTGGTATTGAAACACTAATGTTGGTATTGTGACAACAGGAGTTGGGGATGTGTCCCCACCAAAGCTGAGACCAAACCTACGCCCTTGACACAGACATGCACACACACAAACACACACATCCACACACACAGACACGCACACGCATGCACCCACACATACAGTATACACGCACACAGACACAGGCACGCACATACTATTGGTATCGCCAATTATAACGGCCGATACATAATTACAAATTTAGTAAAGGAAAACGGAATGTTCATCATTTTGGCTGCATTACGTAATTTGTCCACCAGATGGTGCAGGGTCTTGCTGCAAGACACACACGTTACTAAACTTGTTAGGGACCGTTCGGTATTTATGGAATGGACCACCGGAGGAAAATAGGGGAGGGTCATGTCTTTTTATTCTTTGTTGAGGGGAGGGTCACACAACTTTTTTTATTCCAAGAGGGAGGGTCACCCAACTTTTGTATTCATGAAAACAGCAATATTTGGGCCGTCGCCCATGGCCTCGCGTCTGATGGGCCTCGCACCTGGCCAAAAATGACATTAAGCGTTTATTCTTTATTAACGCCTATTGTAGCCTAAGCAAAAAGCTTAACGTGGCTTAATGTCATAATAATCAATGTTCAATGTTCATAATAATCACTAGAATCTTTAGGTTACCTGCACTTGACTGCATGTTTCTTCAATCTCCTTCACTGACACATATGAAAGGCTTAACATCCCAAAACAACGATCAATGATCATCAAATTTCTTTCTCATATTTCTCCTCATAACCATCTATAAAAATCTATCCCAAAGTTTTTTTTTGTCTTTTGGAGCACATCCGAATCCAAGGACATAACGCACTAATAGGCTTGTGATATAATTCAAAAGGGGACAGATAGGCCTAGGCTACTGCACTTAAAAAAGATGAACCTTCCCGAATGTAATTCCCATTTCTTCTTGAAACCGAAAAATAAACCTGAGAATGTTTATCGGACATGCTTGGTTTTTACTGCAGGTACATTACTCTTACACCAGCTTAATGTTATCGATAGGTAAAATAATGTTACCGTTAGCATTGGTTGAGTGATGGAGGCTAGTTTGATTGTTGGTGTATTTGTGAAAACATAAATGTGGTTATACCAAGCAAAGAGCAAACAGCAACCATAGCAATGGAGCTCTTCTCTAGGGTTGGGTATCGTTTGGGTTTTATCCGATACCGGTGCTAAATCGATACTTTTAAAACAGTGCCGGTGCCTGAACCGGTACTTTGTTTTTGTAAATGTTTTAAATTAAAATGGTCTAAAGCATGAATTGCTTTTTTTATTATTGATAAGACAATTTAACATTTTTTTAAATTGAACATATTATATTAAATTTACTATCAATCTCATTGCTCCTACGAATAATACATTTAAATGTTAAAAAAGCTGAGTTTAATTAGCGATAACGTACGGAGATGGTTTCGTAGCCTCTTTGACAGCTCAGTGACATCAGGTATAGACCACTCCAGAATAAGTCCCGCCTCCTAACTTCATTATCCATCCAACCTTCGATTAGTCAAATGTCTATGGGAATAACATGGCGTTTTGAAGATCGTACCTGTCAAACTCTGTAGGTGACAAAGTAGAAAAGCTGCTGGGCAGATTGGCCTACACACTTCTGCCATCTAGTTTCCACTGGATTTTTGATTGTCGGATTTACCGTTTAAGTAGTATACTATAGACTATACTACTTAAACGGCAATCGATAATCAAAAAATCCAGTAAACTAGATGGCAGAAGTGTGCTCAATCTGCCCACCATTTTTCCACTTAGCTACCTACAGATCTTTACCGGTATGATATTTCAAACGCCATGTTATTTCCATAGACAATCGACCGGAAGTTGGATGGATACGGAAGTTACGGAGGCGGGACTTATTCTGGAGAGGTCTATGTAACCTACATATTTATGTTTTTGCCAGCTAACTTTTAACATGATCTTCAAATTCATTGTGATGCTATATGGGCCTCATGCACATGAAAGATTAATATCATGCCATTATTATGTTGAACACACCGTGAAATACAGTTTTCACCTTACAACTTTGCTGATAACATTTCAAATCAATGCCAGTTAGCGCAATAGCAAGGATATTGTGTAACATATAGGCTACTGTTGATGTTGTTGATGTGCACCCCTCTGGTTTATACAGTGTTTATGTTAGCTAACTGTATATGGATGTGTTGCTATCAGAGCAAGACGTTAGAGATGGCGCATGACATGCAGTGATGCCTCGTATAAAAAAAACAAAACAAAAAAACGCTATTTAAGCACCGAAATGAGGCACTGAAATCCACGTTGTTATTCAATGCCGTTACTACCGTTTGCGTCGGCACCGGTGCCATATTAGAACCGTGTTTCGGTGCCCAACCCTACTCTTCTCTTATCTTAGGAGTTGTCATTTTTCCTTATATTTAGAGTAAGTCTGAGCGGCTTTGTGAATAGGTTTTAAGAGAAAACTCCTAGCTAAAAACTTTTAGGGCCATATTTTCACGACTCGAAACCTGATGGAAAAGCGGATTATTATCCCAGCGCAAAGTTTATTCTTATCTTGCACGTCTCTTTTATTGAACAACGTGCCAAGGGGTGTGGCAATTAACAAACTAAGGAGGGGTCTGGCGCATTATCTAAAAATTGCTATTTTGAACACTACCTAAAAACACATTACGCCACTGACCAAGAGAAACCTGGTCAGAAATCCATGGCGAGTTGTTCATGTTATTATCAGAGCGCATTATCAACAGTGATGTGGGCGGTGCACAATGCACCCTGCTTCTCATCCACAAACGTGCACCAGCGCACATCCATGCAAAACATTACAAATTACAATTATTATGGGAAACATAATTAGAATAAAAATATTACGAAATACATCTCACAATGAGTAGTTATTCACCGTCATTTACAAATTGGTAATGTGGATAAAAGTGATTAACAATTAAAATGAAATTAAAAGTGAAGCACAGCTAAAGACGCACTGTCAGAAGATCTAAACAGCAACTCCTCTGCAGGATAAATGTTTTTTATTCACAATATTCAGTCATTTGAACATTATTGGGGTAAGTGTTGCTTTTTCCAGGCTTTGTTTTAGATGGTAACCCATTGTCAGTCAATAGTGAAAGTAATTATCTGTGTATAACTGTTTTGTCGTTGACTGACAGGTAGAATATGTTGCATGATTTTATGAAAGTATGATGCATTGCGACATTAGATGCAAGTCAAATTTGTAGTTTCTTATGTCTCATTCCATCGAACTACAGATCCGCTACCCGATCTGGCAAACTTACATAGTGCGGTTATAGCCGATAGAGGGCCGCTGGGTTTAATGCAGAAGTGCTGTTCACCCTGTTACGAAGTTGATGAACCACTGAAACGATTTTGGAAACATTATTTTAAGGCACAAAAAACTCTTTGGTGTTGCTTTAAAGGGAATGACCAATGTCAATCTTATTGGTTAAAAGGATGTTACACCCAAAACACACCCATGACACATAAGAACAACCCTTTTGAACAATTGACCCCTTCACGGTCCACGTCACAGAAAAGGTGTGTGCATGACGGGGTCAGAAAGCTTTCCATCCATCCAATTGTGTCTGTGAATTGACTGAAACATCAAGGAAACGTTAAGAAAAATGCCTACTTGTACTACTTTTTTGCCTGTAGCCTATACACACTGGGCTTGTCAACCAGAAGCCTTATTTGTCGGGCTAATGGTGGTTACTGCGATGGTGGTCACTGACCATACCTGCGCTGGTGTCGACTACCCCTCACCATGCCTTAGTTATGCTGCTATAGCATTGTGCTGTCATGGACTTTTCATGTGTCACGCCGTACAACCCCCCCCCCCTTCTCTCTCTCTCTCTCTCTCTCTCAACTCTCCCTCTCTTGCCTATTCTCACTATGATTTACTGTAACAATATATAGTACCACTGATTACTTATTCACATTAACCATTTTGATTTTCAGTAATACTAACCCATTCTACATTTCTCTTTCTTACCCCTTACTGTACCTCACTTGTGAGGTATATCACCACTAGTCATCAACCATCCATGTGCCTGGCCCTCCTCTCACCCATCCCACCTGAAGTCCCACCCTTGACTACCCCATTACTGTCCCCCTACCTGGATTCCTGGCCCGTACAGCCCCATCACCTGCCTATGACGACTCTGCCCGGATTCTGGCCTGTCTGCTGACCCACCACTTGCCCCCTCACAACTCCCTCTCCATGGACAATTCCAACGCCGGACTATTTGCACTTTCTCTCACTAAATCATGATTAATGCTTTATCATAACGGATACGTAATCATCCCACCTCTTGTAACTTTAAGCTCAGGTGCTTTAATCACCATGTCCTATTCTCCACACCTGACTATCATATGCATTTGCCATGTATACAGACCTTACTGTCCTGTACTGACCCTAGGCAGATGGGTCAGGCCCTTGAGTCGTGGATCTGCTCGAGGTCTCTTCCTATATGTATCTCCAACTCTAGGGAGTTTTTCCCCTGTTACCCCGGTTACCCTGTTACCCCGGTTACCCTGTTACCCCGGTTACCCCTGGGAGTTTCTCTCTTTCTTTTCTTTTCTTCCTCTGTTCTTTTTCTCTGATTGCCTACACTCTGTAAAGCGCCATGATACATGTGTAATGTTTTGGCGCTATATAAGCACAATAAATTGAATTGAAATTGAAATTAATGAATCTCTGGTGTGACGGGCCAATAGGCCCTATACTCGTTTTCTCTTCTTGTCTTCAAGAGCTAACGAGCTGATGAGCTGCACCTGAGGGCAGGTGTTTCCAGTTAAAAGGCTGCTGCATCTCCCCTTAGGAGGGCCATTCTTACTTTGGGTTTTGGGACATGCAACACTGCACTCAGACACATTTGCAAACACACAACATCCATGCATTACTGATGACTGATTTTGACCCACCTTACACCGTTTGTTTGTGTGTTATTTGGTTAGTTTGGTTAATAAATCCATATTTTAGATAAAGGTCCAACCTCTCGACTCCCTCTTTTGTTGTGGCCTTACCCCTAGGTCATAACACTGGCCACTTGCTAACGTCGTCTACCCATTCTGTTATCAGCTCAGGATCACGAAGACAATCGCTATTAGCTAAGACTAATTTATCAAGGTGCGGTTCACAGTGCTTGAGTAACAATGACAGTGCATTCCTTGACAGGTCAACATGCCGGTCTATTAGCTGCGCCATTTTTCTGACCCTGTGCTGCACCCAACCTCGGCTCTGGATGATTACCAACATTGAAGGGGTTAGTTAGTAGTTACAATTGTTACAATGCACAATTATTCCCTCGGGATTGAGAGCTCCTGTAGCCGCAAAACATTGCAACGTGAAATGTTACAAACTGCTGCTTAGGATTGTTTGTGAAAAGGTCTTTGTGAGTTAGGTCTTAGTGAGTCCTCTCGACTTCTTCTAAGCTTTCCCAGACTTAGGTGCTACGTTTAGGGCTAAAATGCTTCGTGAATTACTCCTAGTACTCTTAAGCCCTCCTTACACTGACAGACTTTGGAAAGATTTGGAAAAGATTTTTGAAAGACTACAGTCTCAGACCCTCTCACATCTAAAGACATGTGATAGAGTTTTAAGTCACAGACTATGATTTTGCAATGACTAGGGATCTTGCAGGGTCACTATTTACAAAACTGCAACTAGATTCCTTTAAATTATTTCTCATCATGCAATAGATATCAACAGGAACTAAAATGATAGCCTACTAAACTCAAAGTCATATTTTTGTGTTTCTGCAGCATTGTTTCATGTGTGACATCTCTAACCGATATGGAGTTAATCTGTCGCGTGGAAGAGCCGACTAAAGATGTATAAGAAACGAAATAACAAATGATCATATTCATGAGTTTCATCAGGCCCCTTGCTACAGCTGTCACCTACTTTGCCCCTTCCTGTTTGGTGTTGGAGAGAGGTCACTATTGGTTTTTATAGTTCACGTCACTATTTGCATGAGCCACGACTAGAAAGACTTGCGATAATATCAAACATGTTTGATATTGTCGTAACAGCAAAACTAGACTGACTCCGACTGACTTTAAACCAGGATTGCCAGGAAACCAGGATTTAAACCAAGATTGGCACATTACACTTAACGATCTAGTTGACAGGAGTGCGCCTCGCGATTCCAATACAACTCCCATGATTTCTGTCCGACTTTGGAAATTTAGTCACCGACTGTGAAAACAGACCAAAAATCGTACAATGTAAGGCCGCCATTAGTTATTCTGAGTCCTAAAGTTACGAGTGACACACCCATTATTTTTAGTTTATTATGTTTGTCCTGAATTCGCCAGTTAGTAGCTACTTATACAGTAGCCTTAAAGGTCCCATGTTATACTTATTTTTTAGCAAGTCAAAATAGGCATATGGGTTGTACAAAACATGTCCCTATAGCTGTTTGTGCAAAATTCCTCTCAGATTACACATTATCCTTATCTTCATTCACGCCAGTTTCAGTCCCTTTCAGAATAGGCTGTTTCTGGGGCCTGTTGTCTTAAATGCAAATGAGCTGTTGCAGGTGTTTTTCCACCGACAGCGAACCCGTTCTTGAATCGGTTCCGTGCAGATTTATTGGAACCGTGGTACTATCTAGTGAACCAGCCCACGTCTCCACCAGTTTTGAACTAAACTAAGGTTGCGTCATCAACAATGGGTGTTGTATTCAAAACAAAAGTTAATGAGATGCATGGACCAAAGAATGATATGACAGACAAAAATTGCAAAAAATTTGCTGTGTAAAATGCTAGTTAACGTTTGGTTTACTAATGGCCACAGTAAATAAGGAGGGAAAATGAATGGTCATAATGGGCAACCAATCCAGCGCCCAATTAATAGTTGGGGGTTTGGGTGATCCAGTGTCTAATAAAAGGATCATCTATTCAAACTAAAAATAAAACTGCAAGGATGAATATTTTCAGGTTTTGAAAGGAATTTAGGTTTTCTTGTGATATACAGTGTGCCAATACCTGGCTTACTAACAGTCTTTACTAGCATTGCTTACTTTGTGATGTGGTGTGTGGTGAAAACACTAATCAGCCATTCCAAGTCCAGGGTCTTGAAGGGAAACAGTACCAGATGAGTGGAGTTGTCGACATCAACAGCACTTTCAGGGTATATAATGCGATGAGTTAGTTTTTGATCCTACATCCTTTTCGAAACCTTCGGTAGGCCCTTTGTTTATCCTGCATGTATAATGGGTCATAAATAAAGAGTTCAAGAGAAAAAGAGATTTACTCACTGTTTTACAACATTGTTGTGGTAACACAATAAGCATGGAAACTAATGCACACTTCCTGCATTAGTTTCAATACTAAGTTACTCCTCTAGTAAACTAGTTTTCACATGAAATAAAACATTGAGACTGGTTGCTATGTCACTAGGCTTCCACAGTCATTGCATATTTTAGCATATAGGTAAAGCTGCCAAAGCTGAACATTTTCCAAAACTCCATTTCTCAGATGAGCGTCAATTTGGGATCTTGCATGCTACCACTCCTTCCTTCTGAAAAGCCTTGAAAAGATTATTTGTGGAACCGGCAGAGTGGTCCCGGTCTGGGGGAAGTTTGTCCATGGGCGTAGATTTAGGATGGGACTAGTCCTAATCAAAATTTCAAGATGACAAAATTGTCCCCACCAATGTTTTAGCGAACTTATTTGTGCTGCTGATCATTCCGACAGCCAGCAAGACAGTACAAGAAACGTCATTTGATTGGCTGAAAAACCGAGAAGGGAGAAGGGTTATCTGACACGCACGCTACACGCATGGAGCATGGAGAGTGCCATGCACACCAGTGTTGCACGGTCTGCCCGAAATTAAGCGGTTGCCCGCGGATGACATCTCACAATGAGTAGTTATTCACCGTCATTTGCAAATTGGTAATGACGGATAAAAGTGATTAACAATTAAAATTAAATTAAAAGTGAAGCACAGCTAAAGACGCACTGTCAGAAGATCTAAATAGTACGACGGAGTATTAGGGACTCACATGAAGAAAAAAAATATTTTTGCCCTGGCGAGATTAAACTCGACATGTTGACTTTAAACTTGACATGTCGACATTAAACTCGACATTTCGAGAATAAAGTTGAAATATCATATCTACTTTAATCTCGACGTGTCGACTTTAAAGTCGACATGGCGATATTCAGATAGATTGCGTCTTCTAACTCATTGCCGTCATCGTGAAGCGCTGTATCGTGCTACCATGCACTATTATATAGCGCTAATACTACACGTTTCCAATGATATAATGTTTCTATTGTTTCTATAGTTTCTATAGTTCTATAGTAGCTACAAAATGTTATTTCACTCTGTTTTTCGAGGGTAAGGCCACCGCACATCCAAATAACTGCCCTTCATGACACACAGGCCGTCATTCTCCATAGCTTAACAACTATTTTTTTCTAAAACTGCTTTTCCATGTCTCACCTGCATAGGAGGCTTTAACACAGACTATAAGTATATAGGCCTATACTCTTTTGATCCCGTGAGGGAAGATGTGTGCATTTACTTAGAATGGGGTTGCCTGGTTGGGAGGACAGCTTCATTCGTCCCTCCAGCAATAGGCTGTTTTGCATCCATTACAAACAAACATGCAATGTGAAAGTCTGGGATTGGGGAGAGCACTTAGTATACCTAGTCTAGAAGCATGAAGTTGAACCTTTAGATGAAAAAGACTGTAATAATAGGCCTACAATAAATAAATAAACCGCTAATGACGTTTACTTTTGACCATCGCATTTATCGCCTGTAACTCCGTGATAGCCTAACAGTAAAGTATTTGGCTGAGCAACGGAGGTTAATATGTTCTATGTTTTGTCCACATGATGTAGGCCTATGTCTATGTCTAATCATTGTTGCACTCGAAGAAAACTGCAATGTTTCATTCGTCCTCCCTTTCAATCGTCTCGAGCGGTCGTTCTCTCTCCAAACTAACTTTATTCTCAAAATGTTGAGTTTAATGTCGACACGTCGAGATTAAAGTCGACAGGATATTTCAACTTTATTCTCGACATGGCGACTTTAATCTCGCAAAAAATATTTTTTTCTTCATGTGTGGCCCTAATGCTCCGTTGTAAAATAGCAACTCCTCTGCAGGATAAATGTTTTTTATTCACAATATTCAGTCATTTGAACATTACTGGGGTAAGTGCTTTTTCCAGGTTTTGTTTTAGATGGTAACCCATTGTCAGTCAATCGTGAAAGTCATTAACTGTGTATAACTGTTTTATCGTTGACTGACTGGTAGAATATGTTGCATGATTTTATGAAAGTATGATGTATACACTGTGTGCTGAGTGTGTTTCACTAATTCACAGATTGGGATAAATGAAGAGATTAAATTTTCGGGATCAAAAGATTATAAATACTTTTTACTTACTTAATTCCACATTATAATCAATAGGCCAAAATCATAATTTTGTATCAAGTCCAGTGCAGAACTGAATAAGAAAATCATAAGGCTATGTATCTTGAAGTTCCAGTATGTGACGTGCCTTAATATCTCCAACCTCAAGTATGCAGCTAATAAGGAAATATAATGTTATTTAATTAAACAAGGTGAACAGATAAGTGGGGTCATCCCCACTTTGACCATTCACCTGCACAATACATACTTTATCATTCCAATATGCATATTGCACACTACATTTGCACTATTACTTTGCACTCTACATCACACTCCATGTGTACTTGTATTGGTATACAATGTCTTATTTGTATAGTTGTTTTGTATATTGTGTTGGTATCTGCCACAATGTATGTTGTTGCCTCTATTGTACAGTATGTCTGTCTATTTGTTGAATGTATAGAGCACCTACCAAAGTCAAATTCCTTGTGTTAGTATACTTGGCTAACACGGAGTCTGATGTTTATATATATTTTTAGACCTTTTATATTTTTTTATATTTTGATTATTTTATATTAAAGTTATAAATCCCATTCATTTTGCCTGTTCATTAATTCCTGCTAATATATAATAATGCATTCCTGCTCATGCAGATTAAAGTAGTTTAAAGTAATAATAAAATTGGTATGCAAAGGTTGCAATGTTAGGGGAAGGTTCCCTAAAGGTCCCCTGAATGTTGTAACGTTTAGGGAACATTATGGGAAGGTTCTCTAAAGGCTTCAGCATTTAGATAACATTAGGGGAATGTTCTGGGAACGTTTTATATAAACATTAGGGGAATGTTCCCAGAACGTTCAGCAAACTTTACATGGGAACCAAAATCTACTCAAAAACTAACATTCAGGGAACGTTCGGGAACCAAAAACTAACATTCCCGTAACCAAAAACGAAGGTTCCCAGAATGTTCTGGGTAGGGATGTAACGGTATGAAAATTTTACCTCACGCTCATAGTGACCAAAATTATCACCGTTTTCGGTATTATCACGGTATAAAAAGACGCAGTGTGGCTACATGATACAGTTGTGGTCAGCCGAGGCCTTTGGTGGCAACCGTGGCCTACTGGTTAGCATTTCGGACTTGTAACCGGAGGGTTGCCGGTGTTTGTACTTAACTGCCCCACTATCACTACAATCCTATAAACATTTTTGTGTTTTTGTGTAAATGTTTTAAATGTATTGCCTCCACCCCCCCCCCCCACACACACACACACCCCTCCCTCTTTACCTGAGGACCAAATCACTGGCATCAATCAGAAGTCCATAGTGAGAGTTCTTCAGGTTCCCAGAGTTGCCCACCACAGAACACACCCTGCAGCGCTGTGGACTTCTATCCCGGTAGTACTCCTGGTCAGGAATGAGTTGGAACAACTTTTTCACAACCTCGCTATAGTTGCCTTCTGTCCTGGAGCGCTGCAAATTCTGTCAATAAAACAGAATGATGTAAAACAGAGTGATGTAATCTATCTGGAGAACTCTGAATGGTCCTGGTGGAGCTGGTGTCTTCAGCATGGGCAACTTAACCTTCTTGTCGTGATTGTTTTGCCGACGGGCATTTCTCGTCGTCATTTTCAAAAATGTTCCTGTTACCGTTAGATCCGTCCGTGTTTCCATTTCCGTGTCCATTCTCGTTATTCGTGTCGTTATCCCCTCCCTCTCTTTTTCTTGCGGCTGTTCTTGATGCCGCATCCGCCATTGCATTGCTCGCTGGTAGGTAAAGCACAGACACGCCGTCGGCGGTGGCTACTGTGCGCACAGGGCATATGAGTGCCTCGTCAGCTGACTCATCCCAGGCATCCCAGTCCTCCATCGCTGGCCTGGTTTTCTTTGTCTTAGGCCTTGTTACCGGAGCAGTCGCTCCCTGAGTAGCATTGGATGTAGATGCCCCATCATTCACTGGTGCAGGTGGGGGTGAGGGAGGTGGGGGTGGGTGAGGTAAAGAGTTGACAGGTGGGTGAGGTGGGTAAGGGCTTGTAGCCAGTGGCATTGGTAACAACAATGGAGGAGGGAGGGGTACTGAAGTTATGGCTAGTGGCTGTGGATAGCCATACTGGAGTGGAGCAGTTTGATGATGGTTGGTTGCAGACGTTCTTCCTTGTCTTTGTGGATTGTAGAAAGCAGTGGCTGTTGATGGGGCCAGAATGGTTTGTTTTGTGTCACCTGCTGGCTGTTGGTCAGGTGGGGTGCTGTTTCTTGGCCCATATGGGGTCCCCATAACAGCAGCATTCTGTCCAATGAAGCTGTCTTTATCAATGTCCACTGCACTTCTAGATGTCTCCACCATGGCATATGGCGCTGATGAGTCCAAGTCAGGCAGAGTCGGATTGAGGCGGGTGCTTGGTTGCCTGTTGTGACCCCCGCCCCCACTAGGTGCCGGTGTGTATGGGAGGAGTTGGCTCCTCCCCATTGAGTGGGCCTCTGAGACTACTCCTCTTCGCCTCATTCCACTCTGTTCTGGCAACACATCCGCTTCCATGAGTTGTTCCTCCAAATCACGTCTGTCCATCTCTGTTCTCCAAATCCTGTCCGGATCTCTTATTCCCACTTCTCTATTTTTCTTTGTAATTTTTTCTCAAATTTGCCCAATTGTAGGCCTAATTTCACTGCCATCCAATCTGACACATAGTCTTGTATCTCAGCTAAGGCCTGCAACTTCCTACCAAGAACCATATCTGGATTGTGCTAATATCAAATCATTAAATATGAAATTGTACTATGTGTTTTGTGCAGTGACGTGATCCTGAATATATTTTTTTATAATAATTTATTTTCCCGTGATGTGGTAGTGATATAGTGACAACTTTGCACTTTGAAAATTTGGTTAGTAGCCTAATCACGTATCTAAATCTGACCACGGAGTTGACTTTGGCGGAAAGCTGTGATTGCTGATAGGCTGTCCCAATCAGTGGCGCCTGCACAATCCAATCACGTTTGAGAGGGAAACAACAAATTGAGGGTTTCCGAGATTTTTCTTTTTTCCTTTTTTTTAGAAGAAGTAACGGGTACTCACGGTTATGGATAGAAATGTAGTGGAGTAAAGAGTACAATATTTGCATCTCAAATGTACTTGAGTAAAGTCATGAGTACTCCCCAAAAATGATACTTGAGTAAAGTACAGATCCCTCAAAATTGTACTCAAGTACTGTACTTAAGTAAATGTACTCCGTTACTGTCCGGCTCTGCTAACGTTACTGCTGTCAACTCACTGGGTGGTTCAGCATCATAGGTTGCAGTACGTTGAGAAAGCAGACGTGACATGGCCAGCAAAAAACAATTGAAACTGTTTGGCTTTTTCAAACGAAAGGCAAAGGGTAAGAAAGGCAAAGGGAAAGAAACATGAAAGTTTTAAATGTGCAAAAACAATAATTACAATAACAGCGGGGCTGTTGAGCTCTATACTCGCAAGATACATTTGGATGGTGACCCATCTTTAATGTTGCATAGCCTATCTCTAAATTTGATCCAAGGTGTTTCTGAAAATACATTAATCTTTTTCAGTAGCTCTATAATTTTGAACAATCTGTTTTAGAGCTTAATAGTCCTGACTTATGAAACGACTTGATGGGGACTGATGTTGATATGTTGTCCATTTTCTTATATCTATTCAATCATGTCTGGTCTATTATAAGGCTTACCTCTTTTCAAAGTCTCAAAGTCTCAAAGTCTCAAAGTCAGCTTTATTGTCAATTTCTTCACATGTTCCAGACATACAAAGAGATCGAAATTACGTTTCTCACTATCCCACGGTGAAGACAAGACATATTTTACCAATTTTAAGTCCACAGACAAACATAACATTCAAGTAAACAAAAAAGTAAGTAAATAAGTAAATAAGAGGGCACATATAATAATGAAAAAATAAGAGCAGCAAAATTTTGTTGAAATTGTGCATAGACAGTCAATAAAAAACTAGTGCAAAGTCAGGCCAATAAGAGGCTTGGGTAGTTCTGTTTGACCTGAGTAATAAAGAAAGTGGCATAGTGGTGCAAGTTATGTAAGAGCAGCAGAAGTGTTGTGTTTTCAGGACAACAACACCAAGTTGTAAAGTGTACAAGTGTGCAAGTGTTCAAGTGTGCAAGTGGAGTAGTGCAGGCGGCCATTGTGGGTCCAATGTCCAGGATGTTATGTAGCTGAGGGTGGAGGGGAGAGGAGGAGAGAGTTCAGCATCCTTACAGCTTGGTGTATGAAGCTGTTGGTGAGTCTGGTAGTCTTGCGGGAGCGCAGGCTTCTGTACCTCTTCCCAGAGGGCAGTAGATCAAACAGATTGTGAGCCGGGGTGACTTGCATCACTCACAATTTTGGTCGCCTTTAGCGGGTGAGGTGGGTGGTGTAAATGTCCTTCAGGGGAGGGGAGTGAAGCACCAATGATCCTTCCAGCTGTGTTCACTATGCTGCAGGGCTTTCCTGTTGTATTCAGTGCAGCTTCCGCCCCACACAGCGATACAGCTGGAGAGGATGCTCTCAATGGTGCCTCGGTAGAATGTGGTCATGATGGCTGGTGGAGCACTTGCTCGCCTGAGTTTCCGCAGGAAGTACAGGCGGCGCTGAGCTCTCTTCGCCAGTGATGCAGTGTTGGTGGTCCAGGAGAGGTCTTCACTGATGTGCACCCCAGGAATTTGGTGCTGCTGCTCTCTCCACCACAGCACCGTCGATGGTCAGTGGCAGGTGTTGGGTGTGACCTCTCCGAAGTCAACAACAATCTCTTTGGTCTTGCTGACGTTCAGCAGGAGGTTGTTGTCCCTGCACCACGTGGTCAGATGGTCGACCTCCAACCTGTATTGAGTCTCGTCGCCCTTGGTGATGAGACCCACCAGAGTTGTGTCGTCAGCAAATTTCACTATGTGATTGTTGCTGTAGGTTGCAGTGCAGTCATGCGTCAGCAGGGTGAAGAGCAGCGGACTGAGCACGCAGCCTTGGGGGGCCCCTGTGCTCAGTGTGATGCTGCTTGAGGTATTGTTGCCAACACGTACTACTTGGGGCCTCTGACAGAGGAAGTCCAGTAGCCAGTTTAAAGGCAGTTTAAAGGTTCAGCTAAATAAATAGCTCAGACAATGGCAGAAGTGCCGTTCGTCATGTTATATTTTCTACAGTCTATGGTTATGAGGTTATGTTCCATCAAAATGATTTTGGAGACGTAATGTTAAGGTCGAAAAACTTTGTCACTTTAGCTGATGAGCTCACACCCCTCACTGCCGTTCGATGCTTTGCTGAACATTGTGTAGCCTACCTGTAGGTCGTTGGCACCTTTATTTGCGACCGACGCGTAAGTGCCTGCTTTGCAGGTCCGGCACTCAGCTTCATGTTGATATCGACCGAGATAAAAACATGGAAATTTACGTTTTAATTTGTCAGTGAACTTACACTAAACAAGGAAGTTTGCGCTATTGAGGTGACTGACTGACCAATTTAATGATTGAGATTACTATCGACCAATGACGGTAGCTAAGGTCAGGCTCTACACCCTACACTTTCCACTCAATGCAAAGCGAACTGTAGGGGGAGGCCATGACTAGTATGTGAATGAAAGACATAGATATATCCATGAATGAAAGAGAGAGCAATGCAAATTCGCTGTAAACATGTTTGAGGCTAGAATAACAAAATCCCGGACGACTTTGAGATTCCGCCCGGACACATTTTTAGGTTTCAAAAAGAGGACGTCTGGTCACCCTAATCCTAGCTACCGTAATTTTCAAAAAACCTTGGAGTGAGATTTGGTGGGGCCAACCAAAATTTTGCTGCGGACATTTTTGTTTGGCTCATTCAGCATTATACCGTACAGTAAAAAAAACGTACATCCGTGGTTCTTAGGTGTAGGGACCAGGCATGGACGGATTATGAACTTTCGGTATTAAGGGCTCCCCACTAATTATCGCATATGTGGGGGTTTGATAGATAGATAGATAGATAGATAGATACTTTATTGATCCCCAGGGGAAATTCAAGTTTGGGGGTCCTCCCCCAGAATTTTTTTCATTTGTTTGATCGATGTGATTTCCTGTATTCTGGTGCATTTTGGTAGCTTAGAAATCTAGACACACCCTAGCGGCAGCAAATTACATTTGCTTCCAGGGATAGTCTAGCAACTCTCCGTTGGCTTGTGAGCTCGAAAAATTAAAATTCTATCAGGCCAATCAAATCGTCTATAGATTCGTTAGGGGGGCATAACATAATGATTGATGGCAGAGTTGCAACGGTTTGGCTTGAATTCCCTGCTACTTGAAAACAAAGAAGATGGATATTGCTGTTGGCCAACAGTGTGACACGAGTTAAGCTTGTTTTGAGATGGCAAAAGTTTGAACTAGCCAACTAGCTCCGCTGGTGGGAAAACGCATGGGACTCAGTGCTGTCCTATTGCGTGCAGAGGGAATTTGAAAGACAACCGATTATCCCGCCCCTCTGACTGAGCACTGCGAACGGTGAGTGCCCAGACCCTACATTTTAATGTGGGTCTGGCTCGTCAGGCTAGCATTTTGGGGATGGCCAATAGTAAATTCAATCAGATTCATAGCCTACATCCTGATGTGTTGATATTGAGGCAATGATTCCATGCAAAGGCTTGGGCTTCAGGGCCCCCTGACAGCATGGGCCCCTGGGCCTGGGCCCGGAAGGGCTGTGCAGTAATCCATCCCTGGGACCAGGGTCCTAGAGTTAAATGAACATTGGTATCAAAGGGATCTAGCCTACTACTAGGACCATGGGCGTCAGAGGCATTGTGAAAGTGGGTGGGACATTTCAGAGGGGGGGTATGGGGGTCCTCCCCCAGAAATTTATTTTTGGACTAGATGCAATTTCCTGAATTCTGGTACATTTTAACAGGTTATTTAGATACTTCTATATAACAAAATAAAGCCAGCCTACGAAATTAATAAAAAGTAAATCATGCATAATTTAAAAATAACTCAATAGGCTACTTGGCTACGCAATAAGGTTTCCATTACAGTACTACAGACGTTCAATGAACGCATGAAAGCGGATGGTTTGTTTGAAATCCCGACACTCTTTCAACTACATGGAACGTAATAGTGATAATCAAATACCTCCCCAGAGTTCAGTGCCCATCAGTCCCAACATTTAACAATATAATCAAACAGTCCAAAAGTAAATTAAATATCAAACTAAACCGAAAATGTCATGCTTTTGAAGGCCTACCAGTATGCCGCTCCAAGAAACGCATGTCTCAAAATAAAACTTGCATAAGAAATAAAGGGCTGTCTGGAATACAATCCTGCCCCTAAAGGCCTGTAGTTTGTCTTAAGACCCCGGCCATAATTTGAGGATTTACAGTATCTAACTAGAGAAACTGGCTTCAGATATCCAACAGAGTGAATAGAGATTGTGCAGTCTTAGCTGTGGTTAGTGACTTGATGCTGTTAATGGGGAGTTTTACATAGCCTAGCGTAAACCTATAGGTTATTATTTCTTTTTTGCACCTATAAGGCTTTTACCTTATCAAAAGTGAGGGGATGACTGATCTCTTCAACACTGCGGGGATTTGGCTTGTCACTGTGTGTGTGACAGAAGCGGAATGGGAGAAACGTGTGTAACAAAAAAAAAAAAAATTTATGAGCGATTTGTGCGCAAATGGGAGAATCCAATGAAAATGACAATGAAGCACTAAACAGATGCTGAAAACAGCACTGGTATTTCACACGGCAAAAGTGGGGGGTCCAAACTAACCATTTTAAAAAGTGGGTGTGTGTTTTGTAAGAATTTAAGAAATGTTTGTATATTTTAACTTTTAAATGCATCAATCAGGTGCACTTTCAAAATAAATTCAGAGGCCAGACTTGCTTATTTTTATGGAAATATTTGTGCTGTAGCCTAAGCTATTTTGCACTTCAGAATTATAATCATGCGCACACAGGTGGAATAGTTATGGTGATATTGCAATAAGTTCACAACCACAAAAACATATTCAGAAATGTTCAAAATGTGTGTACATTTCAGCACTCCATGAAATTATGCAGAAGTGGTCACCTGTGTTATTCAGCTAGTTTATTTAAGATAATATATTGGTCATTGTAATGGCCATAGCCTATAGCCTACATGCTATTCCTTTTTCAGGATGTACCCATATCTGCATGATGTGAATGTTTGCATATGGCTTATGTCAGGCTTTATATCAATATTTGTGTCTCGTTATTTGATTTTCTTCATATTTTTGCATTAATGTCACTAGGAAGCATGCCAATATAAATATATTCATTTATCTGTAATGGGATTGGCTGGAACCTGACAATATAAGAACCATGATAGTGGGATAATCTATGGCTGAGCAATTTACAAAATTTACAAATAGTTAGAATACATTATAATTTCGCCCCAATGAGGCTATGTAGAAATGTGTTGCAATTTCAAAACCGGATTACTCAGGAACCACTTATTGCACAGAGGCATGTTTTATATCCTCGTATTCGCTACGGTTTACTGTTTATTGTGATATTGGGTTTGCCATGTGTTGTGTGAAGGGTTAGTGAAATATTAAACCGAGAGTAATGGGTGTGCACTGTGTGCAAAATGCAAATATGATTAGCCTAAATTGCACGTCAGTTCAATGTTAATTTTCTCGCGAACCATTTATCACAGCAACTTGGCGCTAATATCATTGGAAAGCTTAGATTCCACACGTTCACCTGATGTGTGATATCATATTGTAGCGATCTCACCCCTTTTCAAGATTCACCTATAGCCAGGACGGCCATTTATTGGAACAGGAAGACTCAAACACAATCAGACATACTAGGACTCATACGGATAAGTACACAGGGCAACACAGGGGTAGTCTCAGCCGCACATGTAACACACAATAAGGGTTTACCACACACATCAACACGGGGATAAGCACATGAGGTACAACTAAAGAGACTAACACGCTAACAAATACACAACATGGTAAACGTAACTACAACTATTATAATCGACATTACACATTCTAGCATTCACTCGCACTGCATTCTGGGAGACACTCATTCCACGTTAGACATGTACATCCACCGACACTACATAACCCCCTCCCGAGCCATTGTCGTCCCCGGCAATGACAGCTCAGCTCACCGCTCGCGGCTGCGTCGGTGTCAGTCCCAGTGCTTAGTCCAGTGACCGAAAGCCTCCGGCTGCATAACCCCTCCCGACTGGAAGGGCTCTCGGCTGCCTCCGTCCACGCCAGTTCTCCCCGAACAAGCACCAGAACCGCCAGGCGTGGGTCGTGGTGTCGCTTTGGGCCCTCGGTTTCCCGCCGTGCAGCTGCGCTACCTCAAACAGCAGCAAACAGTCCCACTGCAAGCTGAACCCCCGGATACGCTGGAACCCCTGGACGTTCGGTAGCCCCTTCTGGCTACTGTGACAGCTTGTGACCGTTGCCACCTGTCCACAGTGTGCCGATCTCCAGGCAGTCAGCAGTCCACGTCGAGGTCCCTCCTCGCGCTGCCCTCTTGTAAAACTTTTGTCGGCTGTCTCTCGAGCACAACGATGCTCCACTGTGGCGGGAAATGGAGACCCCGACCCTCCCAGCAGGCTCGGGACACACAGGAACTCACACACAAAACATGAAAAACATTGCGCAGACTTGCATCAACCGGAACATGTGCACTTTAAATCTCAACAGTCCACAAAACAATAGCTTCCAAGGCTCTACAGGTCGACGTTACCCTCTTGGTCACTAGCTGGAGCACCACAAGCTCCCAGACTAGCAGCTATGACTCCATAACACTCTTGACCGGCAGCTGACGCTCTGGAAGTTCTTCAGTAGCTGGCGGTGTAAACCCGGCCGCTGTGGTCGTGTTCCAAGGTCGTCAGAGAGTTCGCGCTCTTTATGGATGAGATCCTCGGATGACGGCAGCATCGACATCGAGTCGGAAACTCCTTGCCAGCATAGCAAAAAAGTCAGGGGACTTTTAAAATTAGGTTTAGGGAAAAATTTAACGCACACGCACTATGACTTCACAAAATCTCACTCCAGCCAAACACCCAAAGTTGGCAACCCTGGATAGACTAACGTGACAAATGTCAATATTTTTCCCCCCAAAAGTGAAGCGGCCCACCGGGAATTCTCCCGATTCCCTAATCCGGGCCTGATTCAGTCTTACTCTTCTTGGACTGAAGACAAGTCCTGCGATGCTAAATAGCCTTTCTCAGGCCGCTGAGGCAGGTAGCGGAGTGTTTAGCTTCACGCCACGGGTGTATGACGTTCTCTTCACCACTACCCTGTTCACCGAGTTCACCACTATCGTCGGGTGGTCGTCTATGATAACGGGAGGTCCTCCAGTAGGTGCTCGTGCTTCCATGGCGGTTTCAGTTGTGCGTCCTCCTCCTTTAGCAACAAACAAGCGCTGAAATAGAGCGCGCAGCGTACGTAATGAAATCTAGGAGCAGTGATTCGCAAAACCTCCCTTATTGCAGTCGCACACATTTCTTCTAATTTTTTGTTTTAGTAATGAGTAACGAAGATGCTTAGTGGAAATATAACGGAGTAAAAGTATACATTTTATCTAGGAAATGTAGTGGAGTAAAAGTGAAAGTTGACATAAATTTAAATAGCGAAGTAAAGTACAGATACGTGAAATTTCTACTTAAGTACAGTAACGAAGTATTTGTACTCTGTTACATTACAACACTGTCAGCGGTAGCGTTCCTTCTTGCACGGTGGGTGCAGCCGTCTGTTGCTAAAAGAGCTGCTAAGCGCTCCCACTGGACCATGGGAGGGTGCGAGGAGTTGGCCGTGATGGTGATGGATGTTGGCCAATCACAGAGCAGCGCTCTTAACCAGCAGCCAATCACAGAGCCAGCGCTCTTAATCTGTCCTTCTCAGAGCCAGCGCTCTTAACCAGCAGCCAATCACAGAGCCAGCATTCTTAACTCATTGAGTCCCAAAAAAGATTGAGTTACAAATTCTGAAAATAAAAAATAAAGCTTAATCACAGGCCACTGTACAAACTATTACTATTTAGAATGTACAGTGCTGTGCACAAGTTAAGACATTTATTTATATAATAACATTTATTTATTTACAATACATACATTCACAAAAAAATTGATGTCCTTAAAGGTTTGAATTTTCCTTTTTTTTAATTAAGCCATTAACTCATTGAGTGCCAAATTATTACGTTTTACGATACAATATTACGTTTTTCCTTCCCATGCGTTGAGTGCCAAAAACATAATATTACGTTTTTAGCTTTTTTTTTAAATTACGAAACTAGACACTCTAACACACCTTATATGTGATTTTGGGAACTCTGTGATGAATGGAAATGAAATATATGACGATCGAAAACTCATGAAAACGCACAATCTGGACATTTTATCTGGACATTTTATCATAACTCGGTTGCCGCTTTGGGTCGAATCAGTGACGCATGGACGTCAGCTCAAAACCAGGCCATTTTCATGGGTCTATCACTAGGTGGCAGTCTCGCCAGGTCACTTCCCGGAAACTTTACAGGCAACACTTCATATTTCATGAAAGATGTTATATCTCCATTTCTCAGGAACAGAAGTGTGTAGAAATACACAGTTTGCACCCACTGAGAGCTTAAAGTCTCACCTTTCAAACGAGCCGTTGTATGTGTTCATAGCTATAACACAGAATATGCTGTGGCTTTACAAAAATCATCAACAATGGTCTAGATTGCTGGCACTCTAGGACAAAGCTTCCAAAAACAGCTTGGCATTCAATGAGTTAACCAGCATCCAATCACAGAGCAGCATTCTTAACCAGCAGCCAATAACAGAGCAGCACTCTTAACCAGCTTGTTTCGCCTCTGTCTGTCCCTCTCAGAGCTCAGCCAATCACAGAGCCAGTGTTCATAACCAGCTTGTTGCACCTCCCTCTGTCTGTCCCTCTCAACTCTCCCACTTCCCCAACAGACTACTGCGTAAACAAATGGAGACCCTACAACTGTGTCATGAAAAGCTCTTAACAGTGGCCTGCACACAGCAGATGGAGACGACTCTGGCCCTTCCTATATCGGGCATCTGTGTGTCCAGTCCAGTCTGTTGTTAAGGTGAACACCCAGGTATTTGTTGGCTGATAGCACCTCAATCTCTGCGTCGCTCCCTGAATGTCCAGTGGTGCAAATGATGGTGCCTCACTGCGAATGTCAGTCATCATCTCTTTAGTTTTACTGGCGTTCAACAGAAGGTAGTTTCCTACAAACCATTCGACCAAGTTGCCAATGATATCCCTATATTTTAGATCATTCCCCTTTGTGATATCCAACAATGGCTGTGTCATTAGAGAACTTCTGGTGGTGACTGCTGAATCTGTGTTGTATCTGAAGTGGGTCTGCATGTGAAGGTTTGTGTGTGCTTGCATGCATCATTATGAGTGTGTGTGTGTGACTGTGAGTGTGTTTGTGTGTGTGTGTGTGTGTGTGTGTGTGTGTGTGTGTGTAATGTCATTTCAACTAAGTTATGGTCCTAACTACAGCAGTTAGGGATTATGGGTAAATGCTACTTTCTTGTTTATAATGTTTATTGTTTTCTCATTACTGTTTATGTGGTGGCTGTTGTGGCTTTTTGGGATGTGTATGATGTAGAATAACAGATGAAAAATGACTGTGTTAGAGATCTTCAGAGTATTGTCAGGATTACCATTGAAGAGAAGACTGTGATTGAAACATATTAGAGAGTAGACATCCAATTTTCTGGGTTCAATGCAAAATGTACTTCTTTCTCAATTAACATTGACTTGTCCACTAGAGGTGTCACAGAGTTAGTATAAGTATGTGTATGTATATTACAGTTTTTCTCAGTCGCTTTGGTGCTTTTCTCACATCACGATTAACATTTGCACAGCAGTTAGTGCATTTCTCAAAACAATTAGTGCATTTCTCAAAACAATTAGTGCAAACTGCAAAACCTAGTGGATGACCTGCAATAGCACGTCACTTGCTCAAAATAGACAGTCCATTCCTCAAAAGCAAGTATTTATGTCAATGAAACTGTCAATGTCATCAAAATGAGAGGTCTTGACACCATCGTTTATGAACAAGATAGTCAAATGGCTTTGTCATGTTTTCATTATGACAGTTCTCTCAGTGTTTTTCAATGAAAAAAAAAGGTCAGAACTCGGTGACACTACCTGAACATGCTCAAGACAGCACTATACAGTACTTGTACAGCCATTTGAAAACTACAGTAAAGTTACACATTAGGGGAGTAAGTGAGTACAAGACACTGAAGGCGTACAGTTTTACTGTATGCTCTTTGCAATTCCACAGCATTGTGACAGAATTTGATAACTAGTTCAACAATTTTGTATGTAATGACTCAAGCAATGAAATGAAGACTATTAGTTTTATTGGGAACGACTATTCAGCATCCGTAAGTATAGTTCATTTTGACTGACATGACATAAGCAAATGATAATGTTAAAAAACAGCAGAGAATTGTATGAAAGCAACTGATACATGTCCAAAAGCATTTGCATTTTGTTAAGAGGAAGGAGAAATTACTACTATGATGTGCACAAATGACTAAATGTTGTGGAGGTTGAAATAATAGTTATGAGAATTTTCATTCTGATCTGAAAAAAGCACCAAAGCGACTGAGAAAAACTGTATATATACTCTTTTGATCCCGTGAGGGAAATTTGGTCTTTGCATTTATCCCAATTTGTGAATTAGTGAAACACATTCAGCACACAGTGAGGTGAAGCACACACTAATCCCGGCGCAGTGAGCTGCGCATCAAGAGCGGCGCTCGGGGAGCAGTGAGGGGTTAGGTGCCTTGCTCAAAGGCTTCAGCCGTGCCTACTGGTCGGCATTCGAACCGGCAACCCTCCGGTTACAAGTCCGAAGTGCTAAGCAGGCCACGGCTGCCCCTGCTTACGTGCATTATGTGTCTGTGTACTTCCTCCTGGGATGGATTTAATCTTCATCTTGTTTGACCATATTTACTATGAATGGATATAAAAGCTGTAGCAACTGGACTAATATTTGTAAAAATGGAGTTTATATTCACTTCACTATATTTAATAACAACACTGACTGCACAACTAAATTTGTGTACATCTGTTTATGCCTCCACAGTCAATACTTTAAATCCAGGACAGGATGTACAGGATTAGGGTGTTGTGGATGGTCATCTGATGGTTTGTGGCACCAACGAATAATTACACAACAACATTAAAGCCTTTAGTGTCACTGTCACTTAGTTATGTATTTTATTTCAAGATTAAATTTCAGTAAGGATTGATATGTGATCTCTCACAGGGGCTGTGGCATTCTGGGACCAGACCTCCACTCCACTTAGGGGGCAGCCGTGGCCTACTGGTTAGCACTTCAGACCTGTAACCGGAGGGTTGCCGGTTCGAACCCCGACCAGTAGGCACGGCTGAAAGTGCCCTTGAGCAAGGCACCTAACCCCTTACTGCTCCCCGAGCGCCGCTGTTGATGCAGGCAGCTCACTGCGCTGGGATTAGAGTGTGTACACTGTGTGCTGAGTGTGTTTCACTAATTCACGGATTGGGATAAATGCAGAGACCAAATTTCCCTCACGGGATCAAAAGAGTATATATACTTATACTTATATACTTACTCAAGTCAAACTGATCTCCCATTCACTAGTCTCATTCACTAAAAATGATGTTGTGTTGACATTGACACCTTAGTTCAGTGGTCCCCAAACTTTTTCTTCCGAGGGCCAGCTCACTATGCCTGGCTCTAAGAGAGGGCCAGAGACTCGGAGTATATCAGTATAACCATAAATAGCTTAGTGCTGTGAACAACAGCAGTCTACAGTGGTCCTTATCATGAACTATCTGTCAAAAATAAGCCCCGCCCCCCGAAACGTCATAACCACGCCTCCTTTTATGCAAATTAGCCATGTGGTTGTCACCACGTGTTGTTTGTTATTGTTGTTGTTTTGTGAGTCATGTGACAGTCATGTGACTGGTGTCAAACCCCTGGGCAGCCATATTGGATGTAAAGTCATGTGACAGTCATGTGTCTGTTGTCAAACAATGCCACGCCAAAGATTGTTAAGGCGGAGCAAGATACTTCGTCGTAGTTCATGTCTATGGGCGCGAAATGGGGATCGAATTCTGTCTGCATAAAGAGGCGTGTCGATGACGTATTGACGAAGCCGCACGCTGCAACCGCCAACAGCAGCTGCATAAATAACCGCGACACCTGATATAAGGTTGATTTTCTCCAGACTGGAATGCTCAAAAATGCTAAAAATGTACCTGAAATGTTCAGAAGGGTTTGAGGATCATGAAAACGTGCCCGAAATTCACATTCCTAACTCTATAGAACCAAGACCTTAGCATATGTGGTGAAATTCTGAGCTATGCCCATAGACTTCAATGGAGCAGTCGCTGCCTCTGCTCTGCATAAAGGGGGATTTTGACCCCTCCCTCGTGCGATCCGGGTTCCCGGAAGTGGCTCCTGATGAAACATCTTGCTCCGCCTTAACAATCTTTGGCCACGCCCCCCCTTGGCATCCATATTGGATGTAGTGTCATGTGACAGTCATGTGACTGATGTCAAACCCCTGGGCGGCCATATTGGCCACCAAACCCCCATGTGTGTTTTGTGGATAATGGGGGATCAGATAAACTTTGTAAGAGTTGTATATGTTTAGTGGTAAATGGGGATAGATATAAAGTGTGCTGCTAGCCCAGAGGAAAGAAAATGTTAAAATGAGAGCTCCTCTCTTTCTCAGTTGTTTCTCCTAGACAATAATGAGATCACAGTGACATAAAAATGAGATTATTGCTTTTGTCTCCCGCTTCTCAGGTTTGTCTCTGGAGCAAAAGAGTTAAGTTATCTCAGTGTAGACTCCCTTTAATATACAAATGAGATCTCATCAATATTTTAAATAATGCTCAGTGTTGTCTAATTTATACATCTCATATTTTACTCAGGCTGATCCACCAGAGAGCTCTCTCTGTAAACTCATGCAATTCTCATTTCAGATCATTTTGGTAAATCTCAGATTAGGCTCCATCAGTTCTGTAAAAGAGATCTCTTCACAAGCTTGAACCGTTCTCATTCTAGTCATCTCGGTTTAGTCCTTTTTTGATTTACAAAAGAGATCTCAGCAAAGGCTTATACAATACTCAGACTTGCTCAATTTATATATCTCATATTTTACTCAGGCTTATCCATCAGAGAGCTCTCTAAGTGAACTAATGTAATGCTCATCCAGAACTATTTGTTTTATAAATTAGTCTGATCTGTAAGAGCGCTAGCTGTTGTACAACAATTCTCAAATGATTTTCATTGACTTATTTGTTTTAATTGCACATATTTTCAAGTTCACATTTGCAAACAGTAGGCCTAACCATGTGATGTGACCACCACACATGACGATGCTCTGACAGACCTCTGAAGTTCGCCTACAAAAAAGCTACCATCTATGCCCATATAAGGAGATCACCTGTTAAATTCTCGCGCAGGGAGACGACGAAATCGGAGACGCAGACGTTTTCCCATAGACTGTATATATAGAACAGTCTATGCGTTTTCCTCAACACACTTTTGTCTTCAGCCTTCGAGTAGATATTATAATCAATGGTACGTGAAGGCGGCACAATTTGATTTTTGCTACCCCAGAGCTAACTTGCGACTTGTTAGCAAGTTAGAGAAAAACTGTTAGACTCCAGAGGTCTATGATGGTCGGACGTGACAAACTTCAAGGCAGAAGACTCCTACCAGAAAAATGCAGTCTAGATTTGGCTTCCAGTGAAACCAAGTGAAACGGTGTGTGGGTATGAAGGATTGTGCAGAACTTGCCACCACGAAAACTCAGAGAAGGTACATTAACATTTTGGTAATTTGCTAACGTTCTTGCATATTTTTAGACTCAATATATCATTGAACAACCTGACGAAGCAGAAAGTTAGCTAGCTAGTTAATGTTAGCTACTTGTAAGTTACATCACTGGCTGTGCTGCTTGTATATAAAGCTAACGTTAGACAATTTAACGTTGCTAGCTTACTTTGCCTTATACAGCTTTAGTCTGTATGTTTTGAATGGTGTTAAGCCATGCTGTAGCCAAAATGCACGGAATTTTAAAATGTCTTTGGGATGTCAGTCAAGATGACGAAGCTAACGTTATTGCCACTGGTTTAAACTAGTTCCAGCTCAATTCCACTGAAAAGAGGCCGGCAGCTCTGGAAGACTACGCTAGACCATCAGATCAAATTGCTGAACAAACAGCGTACCAAAATGGTAAGTATATTTTTCCCCACAATATGTTCTCACTTTTGTTTAACCTGCTATAAATTACAGCATATTGTAACAGGAGTGAAAGGGCATTCTTGTAACCCAGGTAAACTAGGGAAGTAGCGTTGCTTTCGTCGAGGGATCGTGAAATAGGCAAGTCAGCATCTGCAGTCATGAATAACTTACCAGTCAACATTTCTTTTTGCAATTAATAGAATCTGTAGCATGCAAATCAAACCAGCTATTAGCCTAATATAAAACCATGATATATCTAGGTATGGTGAAGGGTATGTGATGTGGGGTTATCTATCTATCTTTTAATTACAAAGGCCAAGGGAACTTTATCAGGATGCATAGTATCCTGAGTCCATTCAATAACTGGCCTTTAAAAATAAAAATCTGCCTGCCTCTATGGGATTTTAACATAGGGGGTTCCTTACTTATGCCCCTGTATTTTAAGGAATAACATTTATTAATTTACGATACCTGGTTCATTCACAAAGAATATTGGTGTGTTTAAAGGTTGGATTTTTTCCTCATTTTTTAATTGAGGCATTAAGATCAATTTCCAACAGATGATTTATTGTATTCCTCTGGTTGTCTTAACTTATGCACAGTTGATGGTTTTATAAAGACACCCCTACACCAATAAATAGTTCATGTAGACTGTCACACAATGGTAAGTGGAACATTGGCCACAGCTTGTAACAACTTCATTTTTACCATTCTTTGCGTAGGGATGTGTACACAAGGATGTGTAACCTTGTGTAACTTTTGTGTAACTTGGGAATTACAACAGAAAGGAACACGCGTTTCAGCTAATCAAAATCAATGACTGAAAGTGTCAGTTTCAGAGCTATTATTACCACACTGATAGATTGATTTTGCTTTTTATTTGCAGCCTACGTTATGCACTGTGGAACGCTTCTGCGGATGGACAGCTGTGGAACCGCAAAGGTCAAGAAGGCTTTTGTTACGAGGGCTGGAGGTTCCAAAACATCCATGAAGCTGGGGTAATTTTCTCTTATTTTAAATTATTTCCAATTGTGGTGAGCATTATTGGTGGGCTTTTTATAAAGGGTAGGCCTCTATTGCACTAAAATTATTCAACCTTTATACAGTTAACATCAAACTGTGTAGCTACGAAAAGCTACAAAATCACATTGTCATAGAAATGATAGAGGCTAAATTTCCACTAGGTTTTATGAAGATATTTTACAGATGGGCTGAACATACATCAAAAAGTAAAAAAAAAATGACATGGCCAAAATGATTAACTCACCAACAATATTTGTTGTATGGTGTATACCAGGGATCACCAAATGGTGGACCATGATCCGAAATCCGACCGTGACGTGATCCTATCCGACCCAGACCATAATAGCCTAATTTAGATTTTCACGTAAGATTTCAAAGCTGCGCTAAATGTTTCGTTGGTTAGGATAACAGCATTTACTTCAGGAGCTTCAGGAACCATCATTTCGCTTGCTGCTACTCAGTGAAATCTGTGAATTCTGATAAAGTCGAGTCAGTGAGTAAAGTAGCCTACTATGGGGAAGAGACTGATAGCCTGAAACGAGCGAGGAGAGGAGACGGGACGAGAAACAATCAGATGGATATCTAAGTTAACGATAAGTAAGTTATTTTCAAATCATCGATTGCTCAAAGAGGAGGAAGCTAGACAGCGAGAACAGAGCTTTATATAACGATACGGGGGCAATACCACGCAAAACTGTCACGTCCGTAACGCCAACTAGGCTAAATATGGATGTGACAGTTTTGCACAGAATTGCCCTGGACCTTTTCTATTCTGAGACAGGCGATTTTTAAAAGCGCCAATTTGAAGCACCTCTACTAGACAAAGCATATTGAGCAAGCATAGGGTAGGCTAGGCCCATTCAACAGTGAACTGAGACCACAGAATATTTTACGATTTAAGAAGGCAATATGATTGATCCACCACAATCTAGTTAAGCCGACATGCATCCACTGCCCAACAACGTGATGTTCCTGGGTTTCCAGGATTTCGGGTCAACATAAAAAAAAAAACTAAAAAAATTAAATTAAACTTGCTGATTAATGGGTTCAAGGAACCAGCCTTGTCTCAGCTCAAATTTTATTTTAAGTTCACGTTAAGATCTTTAAAATAGCCAAGGCTACTCAGTTTTTTCCCCCAATCACTCTTATCTTGCCTTATTTCTCCTCATTTCGAATGTTGCCTTTTAGGCTACTTATTTTATTTCACATTAAACATTAGGCCTAGGCCTACAATCTTCTTGAATTTCCCCTTGGGGATCAATAAAGTATCTATCTATCTATCTATCTATCTACAACTAGGCTCCATCCATCCATCCTAATATTATATATACACAGTGGCGATTCTAGACATTTTTAACAAGGGTGGCACTAGTGAGGCACTGATTCAAGGGTGGCATGAGGCAAAACATCCAGATAAACAGAAACAGGATTAGCACAAATACATTAGGGAAACCAGATGCAAACACCATACTCATAAATTGAAGGACAAAAAAACACAAATACCTTACTCTCACATAAAATGTCTTTGTACTTGAATAAAATTTAATACAAACATATTAAAGTTAATTATCTAAGTTGTCTGTCACTGGGCTATGCTGTTCTAAAAAAAATTCCATTACATTAAAATATAATCAATTTTATTATATTACTGTAAATGAAGATATACAAAATATACTCATCCAAGACATTTCCCCCACTCTATGGCCATCTATTTTTGTAGCTGTTACAATAATTTGACCTGCTTTTTTGTCTATTTGTTTATTTTCTCAAGAAACTTGAGGTTGGTATGAAGGAGTGTATTGTGTATGTGAGCAATTTCATCTTCCTGAATCTCAATATTATGATCACAACAAGTCTGGGCAAATTATTAATTAAATTTTCACGTGGGGTAACTTGTTGCAGGGCAACCATAACCGGTTCCATGTCTTCCGATTAGATGATTAATCATCAGTTTCTTGAGAACTTTAAAGTTCTCAAGAAACTTGAGGTTGGTATGAAGGAGTGTATTGTGGATGTGTGCAAACATTGTGCACGTTGCACATGGTGCAACTTCTTGCAGGGCAAACCACATAACCGGGTTCCATGTGTTTGAATTGGATGACTAAAGTTCTCAAGAAACTTATCTACCTGAATCTCAATATTCTGATCACAACAACTCTGGGCAAATTACAAGTCAGCACCAGTGCTGCATTCATTGTTTTGCACTTTTATAATCACATCACCAAAAGTAGGTTATTGGTTTTACCAAAATAATTTGGCACTATTTTTAAACTACAAACCTATAAAGTATTTTGATACAAAATATGATGCCATTTTTTTCCAACTAAATAAAATAAAAATGACCACATACTATTTTGTATTTTACATACATGTATCAGACATACTGCCTATCCCTGGCTGTTGGCTGCAGCAATTCAAACTAGGTAGTACTGATTGTTTTGTGTTTATGTTAGTTTTGATCCAATTTGAGAGCTTTGCTATGTTGCCCACCCAAAATTTCTAACAGCCCCCCCAAATATAGTAGCCTAGCCTAGGTTAGAACCAGCCCTGCCCTGCATGGAGACATATTTTACTATAATAATGGAGAAAAAATGTTAGCAAAACTTTTAGGTTTTTGTTAACGGAATCTCCGACCCTCATTCATCTATTTGCGCAACAGCCCACATTCTGCCTTCAATCCAGCTGAGACAAGTGAAATAAATGTTTTTTTTTTTTTTTTTTTTTTTTTTAAAGCTGTCATCGCCATAGGCACGATATTTAGGCTACCTCTGTTAAGCCTACACAAAGTTGCGATTAAGGAGTATTTCCTGATCGGGAAACCTTTCGCTTCAAGTTCAATTGTGCCGCAGGGCCAATAAAAGGCAAGTGTGTTTCCCACTTACATTTCTGACGTCTGACACTTCACACTGCTGCAAGATTTGGGGTGGCACCTGGGGTGGCCAATCGAATCTCAAGGGTGGCCTGTGCCACCTGGAGCCACCCCTCTGGCTCCGCCCCTGTATATATATTATACATACATACATATACATAGCCTAAACATTATGATGTCTCGGACCTTTGCTTGAGGAAATTTTCCGTAACGACCTCGGGCTGAAGATTAATTGAATACCCCTGGTGTATACTGTATTTTCTGTATTTTGTTTTTGTTCTTGACAATTGTCAGTGTCTCTTGAGTGATCAGAGCTAAATGTTTTGGGCTAATTTAGATGTAATATTGAGTCATTGTCTTTGATTTACCGGATTGACCCTAAAGCACTCCTTGTTTACAAATCACTTAAAGGACAAATCCAGTATGAATTGATCCATAGCTCTTGTTGGAAATCACTGTGTGCTGTTCATAGGAAAGAAAAAATGTGGCACAGCCAATTCTGAGTTATGGACAGGGAAGTATAGCCCAGAGCCGTATAGAAGTTTTTGGTATTCCTGACATAATGCAGGGTAGCCGCGGGGTCTTAAAAAAGTCTTTAAACGGTCTTAAATGTCATGTTCCTTAATTAAGGTCTGAAAAAGTCTTAAATTCCGTTGCCAAAGTCTTAATTTTTAAACGAAGGTCTTCAATTTTAATTATACTAGCCTGCAAGCAAGGTGAAATGGGGTAAAAAACTAGCCTGGCGGGCCATCCTATATCATTGAAATGTATAGTCTGAATCGAGCCATTCACCTCGCTTTAATCCAAGGGGCGGGCAGAGAATTGTCTTTCAAACTGCCTAGGCATGCAATAGGCCAGCGCCACGACCATATCCGTATCCGGGTCGGCAAAACGGCAAATACATCCTTCTTCAAAGTAATGACTTAAGTGCATTGTGTTGCTCAACTTTCAAAGAAAAGCGCAAGTCCAACTCCTCCAAAGTTGACGCCAACGCCGATTCAAACAACCGCTCTTAGCTTCGCCATAGCCACCTTCCTTGTTGTTCACTGTCGCAGGACTGTCGCCATCCTGTTAAGCCCGCCTTAAGACTCTAACAAAATAGAGCGCCAGTGATTGGATGACGCCCACGGCGTCAGCCAATAGAAATCCCTATGGTTTGATACTAGACGCACAGGCTGAGCAAATTAATTTGCTGCCGCTAGGGTGCGCCTAGATTTCTAGGCTAGGAAAAACAAAAAATGTGAAAAATTCAACAGGGGGTTGATTAACGCCAGAGATCGCCTAATTTAGTGTTGCACGGTGCACCGATACTACAAAAGTGTTAGAATGTAAGAGGGTGATACATAGGAAGGGCCAAGGGGCCAATCACAGTAGCCTGATTCACGCCACCCCCTGAGGCCTAGTGCATCAGGGAATCTTTAAGAGATCGTGACCTCTAAACAGACACAGCTCGTAGGTTCAAATATTACACAAGGGAGACATGAATTCCAGCAAAGCAAAAGATTTATTAATACACAAAAGTTGGGAAGTGGAGATCTGAGGGTGGCAACTATGGACGTCCACACAAATGTTTTACATGCAAGCATTAAAGAAAAGCTCACCAATTACACAGCAAAGGCACACCGCAAAGCGATAAGCAATACACAAAACCACACGTATGCTTAGAGTAGCCCCCCTCAGAGCCACCTCCCTACTAAATAAACATAAAAGTTACAAACAGAAGGACAAGACAGGCAACACAAAAACCAAACATAAAATAACCAAAGCAAAACCAAGACAAGACAAGACAGCAGCACGACCCATGTTCCCCATCAGCATGACTGTGCTGCCTAAAAGAACAGAACACAACTAGAACACAAGATTAAACAAACACACCACAATATACATAACATAAAACCACAAATGTTTAGGGGGAGACAGCATACCTGACGGTAGCAGACAGGGGCTACACCAGTGGAGTCTACATTGCTACTGGCTGCTGCCCCTCTTAAGTAGCACTCCACTGGTGCCAGATTGATCAAATGCCTATGCCCCCCCCCCCCTTCATTAGTACTTGCAGGTGCTATGGGGAAATAGCAGGCAGAGAAGGTCTACCTGCTACACAATAGCTATTAGCAGTTGTCACAATACCTAATTTTATTAGTATCAATACTTTTAAGAATGACCGTGTTCTTGTTTGTGTGCACAAGGCATGCTTCTAGTGCCTCCTCCCCAAGCCTGTGGCTGTCGTCTTTTCTCCTCACACACATATGGCTGTCGTGCCATAAACAGCTTAGACATGGCTGCTAGTTTAGCTTAAGTGATTCTGTGGTAACACATAATAATAGGCTAATATCAAGTTGATTTGTTCATTTTGCACCTCTCATAACCTACCTAGGCTATGAGATGTAATGGGTCTACTATTGGGTTTAATGTCATTTAGAAATAGGCAGCGCAACCTTTGCAAACTTTTCCATCTGGAGAGAGCTCCTTGCTAACTAATTCTGCTAGCTCAGGTCATGTATGTCATTCGTAATTAGTGTTAAAATCATTATTGAACATGATCCCTTCTATGAACTTGATAGTTTTTTATTTACATTTATTTTATCTAATGACAGACAACAATGAATTGCATCCACATATCCTTATGCATTATGTGCAACTATTATTCACTAGCCTAAAACCGTGAGACTGAAGGCTACAGTAATTACTCACGTATTTCTTAAAGTGACAAACACTCAATTACACCTAGGCCTACACACCACATTAAAATTTGCCTAGGTGTAATAGTTTAAAAATAAATATTAAGTATTCAAATGACTAAATATGTTTAGCAATTATGCAGATTAAAAAATACTATACATTAACTGTACACTTTATATGAATTCGAAGGTATATGAAATAGAAACATATGAAATAAGCCATCATTTTCCGTGTGTGTGGAAAGAGTCAAGCAGAATCTAGGATGCCCACTGGTGTGAATGATAACACTATATTCAATATTACTGATGATGTCAAGGTGGTCTGGGCCCCCAAATCAAATAAATTTTTTAAGAATTATCGAAGAAGTATCGAAATTGCAATTCTTGATGTGGTATCGGTATCGAAACAAAAATTTTGGTATCGTGCCAACTACACTAGTCTAATTTCTTAGGATATGCGCAAACAATACTTTGGATTTTCGCACCGGCAGCAATGAATCAACATAATCAGTCGAAAGGAGAGGACAGCACATCATGGGGAAGTGTTGTTTTAATTGTCATTATGGATTTGATCTGGTGTTTTACAACCACATAATGGGTGTGATGTAGGTCTTAATTTTCATGTAAGTGGTCTTAAAAAAAGTCTTATTTGGGGTGGTCAAACCTGGGGAAACCCTGTAATGGAAAGAAGATACCGAAGGCTTATTTGCCATATTGAGTCAGCTTTACTTTATTGTCCATAACTTGTCTAGGTTATGACACATTTTATTGTTCTTTGTCCTTTGGACAGTGCCTGGTGAGCTCGAACAACAAGGCTTTGAATCAGTTTACACCAGATTTGCCCTTCAATGAGACTGTGTGACATTTTCCAGCAATACTCATCACTTAAACCTCACTGATCACAGGAGAAATGTTCCTGTTGAAACCCACTATCAGAACTAAACAAGGCAACGCTGCATTTAGTTGTTATGCGTTCTGACTATAGAGCCAGCTCCCAGATGACAAAAAAAAAATGCCCAAATTACTTTTTTGACATCAGGACTCTGAACTAAACTATTTTCAGATGCCCATTTTTTTTTACACTGAATAGGCTTAGTCCAACCAAAACAAGGTTTTGCCTAGTGGTAAGCTGGATAGGGGTTAATCCTAGTCTGACAATACAGTTTACTCACTAGATGAGGTGAGGGAATTCAACAAACTTGTTTAAGCTTGACAAATATATCAATACAATCTGTTTTTCAATTGGGCAACATATAGCAAATGTGAGTGGTAGCTATCACATCCCCCATTCTGTGTTTAAGTGATTAATAAGGTGTGTCTGATCTTTGTGCTGTATCAAAATTCCCACAGTTATGAAAGCAGACGGTCAAACAAATGTCTTACTTTGTATTTTTTGAGTGGCTCACAAACTAACAATGTTCTATTTTCTGCTCTTCTCTCCCTCCTCCCTTTGGTTGGTTCCACCACCAGGATAAAAGACGCAGATTGACCAGCCCACGCTTTCATCCACCATTGTACACAGTATGGCACGCTTTGGCACAAGTTCAGTTTGTTTATGTTATTGTTTATTAGTTCATTCCTCTATGTTGTATGATTTATAGATAGACTTAAATTGTCATTGTGCAGTTGGTCCGTACAATGCAATTTGCTTGTGCAGCTTTTAAAAATAATACTCACATACACACTCACACACACAAAAAAATAAAAATAAGAATACACACTTTTAAAAAGAACATATCAAGGCATTAACATGCTTCCATTGCTTGAAGTCCATTTTAAAGTGCAACTGTGCAAGCTCCCCATTGCTTAAAGTCCATTTTTAAAGTACAACTGTTTTGCTTTTTTTTTAAAAATAAAAGTTTGAAAATGCTATGGAGTGCCCTATTTTTTGACCCTCAAACTGATATCTCAATTGTATCTCCTACTTCTCAACAGTTTCTCATTGCAATGTCTCCTCATTTGCTCTATTATTATCTCCTAAGGAGAAACAAGTTGTAAATGAGACTACACTCAAACATATAAGAGATCTCCTGTACTTCTCCTGCTTCTCAAACTAATATCTCTTATGTGACTCCTACTTGTCTTATTGCTATGTGTCTCATCTTTTGCTTGTTTTATTTCTCAAAATTAGGAGAAATAATTGTGACAAAAAAGTAATACTTTAAATGATCCTTAAAAGAATCACCATTTTGCCTCCTTAGCAACAGAAGGGATACAAATGAGAAGCAAAAGTTTCCTCTGGGAGCATAGCCGTTAACCTGTTTAGCATGTTGTTAGAGGTTCTGGTTGAAAAAATGTGTTAGCTATAAGTTACAAGTGCTAACCAGTAGACCACGGCTTTGTCCGGGTATGTCTCTGAGTGTGTTGTTTGAGCCCCCTTTCATGTGGGGGGTCTGCCTACTACCTACGTACACTAGTGCTGATAACATTGTAAAAGATCTGTTTATGAGTAGTGACGTCTGTATGCAGACACCTGGTTATCTATAAACCCTTTTGTAGTGGGTGTGTTTTGCCCCGGCATGTCTCTAGGATTGAGATTATAAAAGCTGTGGGTGATGTATAGCTATCATTGTTAGCAGTGATTTTGAACAGAACTTACCATGGCTGACATGATTGAATCGGCAAAATCAAAGAGACGGATTACACTCACGCCTGTTAGCGATAAGCTATCGAATCCTGAAATGACTTATGCACCGCAAAGGAGGAGACCTGAAACTTTTGTTAATTTTCTGAGTAAACCTAATGATGGTGTGGAATACCAATGGTTGTTGAACGATGGGCGCATAGGAGGCTATGTTTTTGACAAGGAAGATCGCGGTGTGAAGCTATACGCTTTGACATCTCCGATTTGGCGTTTTTCAGGCGACATGGCTACATTTCATTTTGTGATGCAGATTAGGTGATGTTTAGGGACTCTTGAAGGATATTGTACAGCCTGCTATGGACAGTCGCTACACAGCATCATGGAATAGTCCAGCCTATATCAAGTCATATGATAGGGTCTCAAACAATACACTCAGAGACATATCCTGACCCAACACCTCCTCTACAAAGTGAGGGGGTTCATAGACCCCAATACATACATACATAATTAACCACTGTGTTTGTAATCAGTTAAGCAGTAATGCGTCTCCAGCTAGCCTGTTGTTTGATGAGCCACATGTAAGGGGCTTCAAACAATAAACTCAGAGACATGTCTGGGTACAAATACCGCCTCTACAAAGTGTGGGGGCTTTAGACCCCAATACATACATACATAATTAACCACTGTGTTTGTAATCAGTTAAACAGTATGACTCCGCTAGCCAACTATATGATAAGACACATGAAAGGGGCTTCAAACATCACACACAGTGACATGCCCGGGCCCAACACCTCCTCCAGGCATAGACCCATTTGGTCACACACACACACACACACACACGACCCCATGATTCTAGTTATAAAAATGACAGTACATGGGATTTGGCTGACACCTTTTTAACCAAAGCCTAGCTTAAATGGTAAACAATTTAAACTTTTTAAAAAATATATATATTTTTTAATCCATATCTCTCAACATCTCTAGGAAAAAATAAAAGTAAACTTCATACTACTCTCAGCCATTAATATAGTTGCTAGGAGAGTACCCCCATTTACCACTAAACATATACAACTCTTACAAAGTTTATCTGATCCCCCATTATCCACAAAACACACATGTGGGTTTGGGGCCAATATGGCCGCCCAGGGGTTTGACATCAGTCACATGACTGTCACATGACACTACATCCAATATGGATGCCAAGGGGGCGTGGCATTGTTTGATACCAGACACATGACCTTCACATGACTTTACATCCAATATGGCTGCCCAGGGGTTTGACACCAGTCACATGACTGTCACATGACTCACAAAACAATAACAATAACAAACAACACGTGGTGACAACCACATGGCTAATTTGCATAAAAAAGGAGGTGTGGTTATCACGTGATTTATGACGTTTCAGGGGGCGGGGCTTATTTTTGACAGTTTGTTCATGATAATAACTACTGTCTACCTTAGTTGAATATTCCATTACATTTAATCTATAGGCTGTTGCAACTTAATACCATTGTTAGCTGTGTTTATATTGCCATCATGCCATATCAGTGTAAAATGTAGCTGAAATTAAATAATACTAATAAAAAGACTTTAGCATTCCCAAAAGTATTAGCAGGGAGTCCCAAAAGTATATTTTGAACTCTGAACTCTTTGCATACACAGCTCAAGTTGTGAACAAGCAATATCCTACAAATAATTTACAGTTCTCAAACTATGAGAGTTTTATCAAGTGCTGGCAGAAACATCTGAAATGACCACCATTCTAACTTTCACTCACCTGATGAGAACTTTGTGAACTCTGTATGAACATTTGAACG
This sequence comes from Alosa alosa, assembly GCF_017589495.1. Taxonomy (NCBI): domain Eukaryota; kingdom Metazoa; phylum Chordata; class Actinopteri; order Clupeiformes; family Clupeidae; genus Alosa; species Alosa alosa. The sequence continues at coordinate 33,877,684 of NC_063196.1, read as the reverse complement.
AGTGAATAAAAAATATAAATAATTATACCAGAAAGTTACAGAATTATGACTTGAATAGAAGTTAGTTAGGTATTAACAATTAATTGATAAACTTTTAGAATACTTTGAGCACTGATGCAGTCAGCATAGGCCTCTTACATTGTTTGCAGGTAGGCCTACTATACATTTCATTCCGTTTTCGATGGTGCAAAACAGCGCCAAAACAACCACCAGTGGACAGAGTATTACATGTGTACTGTTAAGACTCCCCATAGAGAATGAATGGGGGAAATTACGGAGGTCATAGTTTGACGATGTCATACTCCCGTGCGGGCCAGATGCTATATACCACGGACATGTTTTGGGGGGCCACCACAAATGAGGTGGCGGGCCGTATCTGGCCCGCGGACCGTAGTTTGGGGACCACTGCCTTAGTTGATTGAACTTGTTTGATTTAAAATATTAGTCAGACCAACATGCTATCTTTATTTGATGCAACTTCATTATAATAAATTATATGATCAATTAACTTACAATTTGAAGGCAATCAGGTTACTCACTTTTTTAAAGTTAAAGCAGCAAGTGCATTTTTACAGTGTGCATGCATATGCTTGTTTGTGTGCACGTCTCTTTTATAGTGAGGTATACATTCACACATGATAAGGTTTTGGACATGTGGTTGTTCTTCTCTATGTAAGTAAAGAATACTTGGAAATTAGACAAATTAGTCAACTCTCATTGTACTGCACTGTTTTTGTATGCTTTACTGAAGTGCACTTTAAAAATTGATCTGTGTTAGTATGCTCTGTTGAACTGCAGTTCCCTTCTCACTCCACTAGAGGGAGCAGCATCTGCCCAGAGAGCTGAGGAGAGGGAGATAAGACGAATATGAGGCCGCTGCTTTGCAGGAGCTCCCCCTAGTGTCGCATCAGAGTCACTACACACCCCTGGCTCAGAAGTGAAGAGGAGTTCCCCAGTCAGCTCTGCAGGATGCCACTATGAGTCTCCCAATATCACACACACACACACACACACACTCCCAATATCCTACAGTCTCAGTGTCATTCACACACACACACACACACGCACACACAAACACACACACACACACTCATCCACACACACACTCATCCACACACACACACACATCCACACACACACTCATCCATCCACACACACACACACACACACACACACACTCATCCACACACACACACACACACACACACACACACACACACACACACACACATCCACACACACACTCATCCATCCACACACACACACATCCACACCCATCCATCCACACACACACACACACACACACACCTGCACACAGCAGGTGGAGACGACTCTGGCCCTTCCTATATCGGGCATGTGTGTGTCCAGTCCAGTCTGTTGTTAAGGTGAACACCCAGGTATTTGTAGGCTGATAGCACACACACACACACTCATCCACAAACACACACACCGAGCCATCCACACACACACACACACACACACACACACACAGGTGATGGGTGAGGTTATGCAGGGAATACTGATACCAAAACATTTTACACTTCATCACACACTAATAATCTTGTTTGTATTTTAATTCATATATTTTGTGCTTGTGTGTTGTCTTAATGATAGCATGTTAGTTATTATATGTGAGTTTGTGAGTTTTTAAACCAGTAGGATTCAATTCAACTCTGCAATCTATCAGCTCAAACCAGTCTTTAGTAAAGGTCAATTTCGGGTGTCCGCAATGCCAAGACTCGCAAAACTAGACAAAGACGTGAAAAGGATGAAATGTAGAATGAGTTTTGTTCAGCTAAAAAGAGTTGTCGACAGAGGGCTGTTAAACCAGAGTGTCTGGAAGAGTTGCCATAAAGCTACTTCCTCAAACTGCTGTGGTCTTACATACAGTAGAAGTAAGGTTGCCAAATCGTCCCGAATTGTCCGGGACATCCCGTATTTTGGGTGATTTTGATTTGTGCAGTCAGGGACAGCTCCAGTCCCGAATTTCAGTCTCAGCCTACCTGGAACAAAGTGTCCAGTGCCGCCACTACAACCTCGCGCATCACACACTGTGCGTAGCCTACGGCACCAAGGAACAGAGGGGACACCACAATTTAGCCAGAGAAGCTGTAATCTACTGTTAACTGCTTTTCACTCTTCTTAGAGAATGATTACAATGTCAAAATGCAGCAACAGCATCTTACATAAGTTATTGTTAATATTTGTTGTTACAAAGCACAATCATATTGTGCTATAAATTTGGCACAAACAATGTTAGAGTTTGTGGAATAACCATAGGCTATATTTGAATGGAGTTGGCAAAATATTATGAATACTGTAGACAATGGTCTTAAAGTGACAGTGCATCATTTGTAAATGAGTTACAGTTTTTCTCGATCGTTTTGATACCTGTGTCAACTCTGACATCACATTCTCAAAACAGTTAACACCCGTGTCTGAACAAAAGCACTCTGGACAAAATGACACATTTTGCTTGCAAAAGGCTGTTACTCTCTCAAAACACTTAAAACATGCAGCAAAAGCAAATCTTGCCTTCAAACACTACAACTTGTTGCCAATTCAAAAACACTCTTTAATCAATCATTACACACTTGACAACAAAATGCAAAATCTAGTTCTCAAAATGAGCATTTTTGCTATGTCTGTTCCATTACTTAGTAATTTTTCTGGTATCAGAAAAAAACTGTGAAAAGACAAAATTTACTGAATACTGTAAAAAAATAATTTATTACAGTAATTCCTCCCAAGATGTACTGTAACTGTCATTGACATGTAAGACATACAGCAAACACCTAGCAAGATACTGTAAATTTCATTGAACTACAACTTTCATCGAAATAAACCTACAGTAAACACCTTTTGTACTGTTTTCTCCACCAAATAGGCAATACAGTACTTACAGTACTAGATCCATAACCTGACCCTAGCCAGATGAATTTCGTTACGCTTAGCTCCGCCTAGCTTCACTCACATCCATCTGGGACCTCTTCCATTGAGAGTGATTTCTGCAACCGACTTTATGGTTCAGCCAATCAGGACGCAGGGCGGGAGTTTCATAGATGTGACATAGCGTAGAAGCGACTGTGAGACTGTTATTAGCGTCACGGGTTGGCTTCGATGTGAGTGGTTGAAGTAGCACGTCAATAGATGACGGACAAGTGGCCAGGTTATTAGATCCATACTTTCAAATAGCAACACAAAACAGACATCTCTTATGTATAATGAATGATTGCTGATTGAAGAATTGTGCAAAGGAGTTTCACACAGGTGTATCAGAGATTTAGACTTATGCAAGGAATCTATACCATCTGTGAAAAGATGTTTTACTTTTGTTTAGCATGGGAAAACCAATAGAGTTTGGGGCTTTTGAATGACACCTGTGCTAACTGTTTTGCAAAAGGGTGTGAGAAATGTGTGAACCCAATGAAAATGTGTGAACACATTCGCAAGAGATGACTTCTGCTGTGCAAAGAAAGTCGTCATGAAGACCACGTGGGTTCCAGTTTACTTAAGCAGGTAAAAGCAATCGAGAAACTGCAAACAGTATCAAATCAGTAGTATTTTTTTTAGAAATGGATGTATTTTAAAACAAAATGACATTGTCATTATTACCATTGGCAACCCTACATAGCAAACCATGCATGGTCACAGGGATGTCAGGAGTGTGATGTACTCTTAGCATTGTCAGAAAGAAACACACATTACTGTACATCTCCAATCTCTCCTGTTGATCACCAGTCGATACATGTGTTAGCATTAGCTTTAGCTTCACACACTTTTATTTTTCTCAGGCCAAATCTCAATCCCAATTACACAAGCGGAGGTACAGTATAGTCATCACTTTTGCACAAAGAAACTCACAGCAGAAGAGGAATACAGTTATGCCAAAAAGAAAAAAGAAAAGGGAACTATCAGCATGAGAAGAGGGTTCTACAGCATGAGAAGAGGGTTCTACAGCATGATAAGAGAGTTCTACAGAATGAGAAGAGGGTTCTACAGCATGAGAAGAGGGTTCTACAGAATGAGAAGAGGGTTCTACAGAATGAGAAGAGAGTTCTACATAGAAGAGAGTTCTACAGAATGAGAAGAGAGTTCTACCAGAGAGGGTTAAAGCGGAGCTTGTAATCAAGGATCTTTGGTTCTACAGCATGAGAAGAGAGTTCTGCAGGATGGGAAGAGAGTTCTGGGTAAAACACTACAAGCGCAGCCTGACATAGGACAGGTGTGACAACTTCTGCAACTCCTATGTTCATTAATATGTTAAATATGTTAAAACTCCTCACTCTAATGTTAAATATTTAATGTCCTAACCGTAATATCACCAATTTAGTTACAAGCTTTGTTACACTTGTTAATTTATAATCTAAATTTATAATGATAAATTCAATCTGACACATGTATAATGTTTAAAAAGTGCATACATCCATAGTCATAACCGTACTATAATCAATTCTACCTGGCCGACTGAGATTCTCCGAGATGCATCAGGGAACCATGGAGACGCATCTCGGCGCAGAAGGAAAAAACACCGAGGAAAACGAGCCGGGGCCCGTAACAGATTGCGGAATAGAGCTCATAGGCCTCCACTGCCTAGCATTCTCCTAGCCAATGTCCAGTCTCTTGTGAACAAGATGGATGAACTAAGAGCGAGGATACAGTTTCAAAGAGACATCAGGGACTGTAACATTCTATGCTTTACTGAGACATGGCTAACTGAACTTGTTCCGACAGTGCCATCACCCGGTGGAGTTTTTCTCTGCTGCTCGCTCTGACAGGACTGAGGAATCTGGAAAATCGAAAGGTGGCGGTGTTTGCATCATGACGAACAGCAAGTGGTGTGATCCTAGAAATGTCACCGTTCTCTCAAAGTCCTGCTCGCCTCATCTAGAACATCTAGCGATCGTCTGTCGACCCTTCTACCTGCCCCGTGAGTTTACTTCGGTAATATTCAACGCTGTCTACATTCCTCCACAAGCCAACACAGATGCTGCAGTTTCAGAATTGCAAGAAGTGTTAAATAGACAACAACACACGCACCCTGAAGCTGCGCTTATTGTGGCCGGTGATTTCAATCAAGTACATCTGAACCGGTCCATGCCTGAATTTATTCAACACATTCACTTCCCTACACGTGGTGACAACACACTGGATCACTGCTACACACAGTTCAAGAACAGTTACAAAGCGAAGTCTCTACCAGCTTTCGGAAAATCAGATCATGCCGCTGTTTTCCTACTGCCTATGTACAAACAGAGAAGTCGGACGGACCCCCCAGTGACGAAGGAGGTCAAGCGCTGGACTGACCAATCGGAAGCCAGGCTACAGGACGCCCTTAGCAACGTTGACTGGGAGATGTTCAAGACGAACTCTGCTGGCATCAATGAGTTTACGGAAGTATCATTGAGTTACATCAATATGCTAACTGATTCCATCATCCCAACTGTAAAGATCCGAAGCTTCCTAACCAGAAACCATGGGTGGATAGAGAAGTGAGAACGGCATTAAAGACACGCACCATGACTTATAATGCTGGGCTTATTTCAGGGGATATGACGGATTACAAAGCAGCATCTTATAGTTTACGTAGTGCAATTAAAGATGCTAAGCGGCGCTATAGAGACAGAGTTGAAGCTGATTTCTTGGAGGGTGATCCAGCACGAGTGTGGAAAGGACTCCGAACCATCACTGGCTTTGAAAGAAAGTCCCCTCCTATGATGAATGTGAGTAAAGCCCTCCCTGATGAACTTAATGCTTTTTATGCTCGCTTTGACATGAAAAACACAGACTATATTGGACTAGCTCCTGTGTTCACTTATATCTTTAACACATCATTGGCTCAAGAGACAGTTCCTACTTGCCTCAAGCAGTCTGTTATTGTTCCAGTACCGAAAAACAAAAGTCCATCATGTCTGAATGACTACCGCCCAGTAGCCCTGACGCCTACAGTGATGAAGTGTTTTGAGAAGCTTGTGAAAACATTATCTGCTCATCCCTCCCTGCCTCCTTCTTCCCCCCTCCAATTTGCTTACAGAGCCAACAGGTCTACAGAGGATGCCATCTCAAACCTCATGCACACCACCTTAACTCACCTGGAGGAGGGGAATGGGAATTATGTGAGGATGCTGTTCATTGACTTTAGTTCAGCATTCAACACGATAGTACCTCTCACCTTGGTCACAAAGATGAAGGCCTTAGGACTGAACACCACCCTGTGTCACTGGATATTTGACTTCCTCACCAACCGCTCACAAGTGGTTAGAGTGGGGGTCTGACATCTGACTCATTAACCATCAGCACTGGTGCTCCCCAAGGCTGTGTTTTGAGTCCACTGCTGTACAACATCTACACACATGACTGCAAAGCCAACAGTAGTCATACCTCCATCATCAAGTTTGCAGATGACACCGTGATCTTGGGCCTGATTAGTAACAACAATGAACAGTTCTACTTGGATCAGGTTGATGAGGTGGCACAGTGGTGTCAATCTAACAGCTTGACACTGAATATCAATAAAACCAAGGAAATGGTAGTGGATTACAGAAGGCAGCAGCAGAACTACAGTTACACCCCACTAATGATCAGCGGGCAACCTGTAGAGAGAGTCACAAGTTTTAAATACCTTGGTGTCCACATTACTGAAGACTTAACATGGACTGTTAACACTCAATATGTTCTGAAGAAGTCCAGACAACGACTCTACTTCCTTCGTCAGCTAAGGAAATTCAAAGTTTCTACATCCATCATGAAGGCCTTCTACACTTCAGCGGTTGAGAGTGTTCTAACTGGTAGCATCATCACCTGGTATGGGAACTCCACAGTTAGAGATTGTAGTACTCTGCAGAGAGTAGTGCGCCAGCTGAACGTACTATAAGAACTCAACTCCTGCTCTACAAGATATCTATTCCAGAAGAGTACTCCTAAGAGCCCAAAAGATTCTGAAGGACTCTTCTCATCCTAACAATGGATTATTCCTACCGCTGAAATCAAGAAGACGCCTATGTAGTCAGAAAGCCAGAACTGAGAGACTCAGGAGAAGTTTTATCCCCAGGCCATCCCAACTCTGAACTCACACTATACTGACTTTGCACACATTCACTCCTCAGCACTCTCAAACATTTCCCAACTCTGAACTCACACTATACTGACTTTGCACTCATTCACTCCTCAGCACTCATGACCCCACACACACACACACCCACACACACCTACAAGACTTTTAGCACTTTTACATCCCTCTCCCCTATGCTACAGACCTTTTATTTATTTTTTTATTTCATCACACGTCAAAACACACACACACACACACACACACACACACACACACACATATCTGACTTTCTCCAACTTTTGCACACTTTTTATTTATTATTTTTGATTTCTCCTCCATCTACCCATGTCCTTGATTGCCTAGCCTTTTCTGCCCCCCACCCCCCTTCCCACCCCCATCCCCAACACACACACTTACATCATCACTGTCATCACTTCACATACATACAGCACACTGCTTGCTACAGTAAGCCTCCTCTACATACTTGCTGCACACTGCCCCCACATACACAGCACATTGTCTTCAGGATCTTCTCAACACACATCCTCTACATACTTACAGCACAATGCCCCCCACCTACCCACCTACACACACTACACACACACACACACACACAGTCACTGCTCCACCCCTCCCGCCCACACACACACATCTTCACTGTCATCACTCACATACATTACATACAGTACTCTGCTTGCAATAGTAAGTCCCTGCCCCCCACATACACAGCACATTATTTCATCAGGAAGCTTCTCCAACACACATCCCCAACATACTTACAGCACATTGTCCCCCCCCCAATACACAGCACATTGTCTCATGAGGAAGCTTCTCCAACACACATATTGCACACTGCCCTCTCCCCACATACACAACACACTATCCCATCTCCCCTGTCATCCCCCCAACACACACACCAAGACCCCTGGCAGTTGGGTTAGCCCCTTGAGCCGTGGATCTGCCCAAGGTTTCTTCCTTGGTAAGGGAGTTTTTCCTTGCCCCTGTTGCTCTTGGGTGCTCCTTGTTGGTGCCCCCCACCCAATCCCAATCCTCCCCCACCTTTTTTATGCAGCCCTTGCCACTTAATCTACTAAACCCCTCTTGTACTGCACTTTTTACCCCCCTCCCCCCCATTAATGCACAAATAGGCTGACACCAGACATAATTTCACTGCATTTCTTACTTCCAGTAACTATATGCATGTGACAATAAACTTCCTTGTATCCTTGTATCCTTGTATCAGTTTAACTAGTAAGACAGATACAGTAGCTGTTGTCATTAGTTTATGGTCATTGTTTTTCACTCCAGTGAATGAAATCCCCTATAACACAATGAAATCCCTCACAATAAGCTCATGGAACATTCAAGGACTAAACTCCTCAGCATTTGGACTGAAGAGTCAAAACAATGAGTTCCTAAGTAAAATAAATAGACCAAGATATTATCATTTTACTTGAGACATGGGGTGTGTTCCAAACGGGAGACAGCTGCCTACTGCCTCCCTCCCTACATAGAGAGCTGTCTCACTAGACATGACTTTGGATTAAATGCATCTTTTAAAAATGAGCGTAGCACTCTAGAATCTTTGGTTAACACTACGGTATGACGTTAGCAAAGGCCTGACGTTAAACTAAATTAGCTTACGTAAGCTAGCAGGCTAACGGTATAAATTAGTTTTACGGCCGGCAGATATATCAGACCAGACGCTATTAATGGTTACAACAATGGCATAATCAGATAGTAAATTGTTTATTTCTAATCTGTAATCTGCAAATCTAAGCAAAATAAGATCACACAAATGACATTTTAAACAGATTCAGCAGCCATTACCGATGTCATCCGCCATGTTTGTTTACCTTTCACAGCTGTTTCAGACGCTGCCGCCAAGGGATTATGGGTAGGAGGCAGCATGAAGTGTGCATCGATGCTGCCTTCAAAAATGACCGTTATTTGGGAATTCTAAGATATCTTAAAAGGCAGCAGAATTTGTTTTTTCGGTTTCGAACCGCACTTGCTGCCTTGCTCCCCAGTTAGATATCTTAAAAGGCAGCAACTTTACCCGTTTCGAACACACCCATGGTGTAACGTAGACACAGACACACACTGCCTAAAAGGATATATAGAAATCCTGCTACCTTCTATTAAACATGATCACATTAAACATGGAAGAAAATCTGGGGGAATTATAATCTGGTACAAAGAAAATCTGGCAACTCGAGTGAAACAAGTGAAAAAAGGAATAACACACACTTGGCTCAAACTGAAAAAAGGCACAATTAATTGTGAAAATGATCTATTTATCTCTGCAGCCTATGTACCACCCCAGGATTCACCATATTATGATGAGGAATTCTTTAATGGGCTCCATACAGAAATCAGCAGCTTCCAGGCCCAGGGAAATGTCCTACCGTACAGGCACAGAGCCTGACTGTATAGACACAGCAGGAAACAAACATATATTCAACAATCTATCAGCCCCCCTTATCCCCATTACAAAGAAACGGAATAATCCTGACAATTCCATCAACAAGAATGGTAAAGAGTTAGTGCACCTCTGTCGAGCCTTAGGCCTGTACATGCTTAATGGCAGGATCAGAGGGGACTCTAGGAAGGTTGACGTATTGCTCAGCTCTTGGGACTAGTGTAGTTGACAGTGTGAACTCTGACAGTGCAACTGAATTCAATAAAACAATCTGTTCTGTTGAAATCACTAACATTCTAAACACATTTCTTTTGAAGGATTTCAACTTAAATAGTGACGATGTCAACCAGGTAGCAGAGGACATTTCTAACATATACCACAAAGCTGCCAAAAAAGCGAACCTGTTTAAAAATGGCAATAATACAAAAAGGAAACCGGCAAAGGAAAAGTGGTTTGACCATGAATGTAGAAAGAGACAAAAAAATCTCAGACAATTATCAAACAAAAAACATCACAATCCAAAAAATATCTGTCTGAGAAAAGATTATTGTGAAGCCCTAAAAGATTATAAATTAACAATTAAAAACAAAAAACAAGAACACTACAACAAAGCTCTACAACAAATTGAAGACTCTCTCCAAACAAATACATTTTGGGAGAGCTGGAAACACTTAAATCCATCCCCACCAACAGAATTGGCCATACAAAACCCAGATACTTGGAAAACCTTTTACCAACGTTTATATAAACCTATGCCGGATAACATCACACAGGAACACAATTATATAAAACAGCATTTAAAAATGTTTGAAGATGCCATTAAAGCAAACCAAAATCCCCTTGACTATGACATCTCCACAGATGAACTTCTGAATAGCCTTAAAAAACTCAAGCCAAGAAAAGCTTGTGGTCCCAACAACATTCGGACAGAGATGTTAAAATGTAGCCCCCCCTTACTGAAAAGGGCCCTCCTCAAATTATTTAATCTTGTTTTTCAAGCTGGCTGCTTCCCTGATGTCTGGAATAGGGGGCTTATATCCCCAATACACAAGAGTGGAGACAAATTAGATCCAAACAACTACCGAGGCATCTGTGTGAGCAGTAACCTGGGGAAGGTACTGTATACTGCTGTATCCTCAATGCCCGGTTACAGGCCTTCCTTATCAAGCACAATGTCTTGAGTAAAAGTCAAATTGGTTTCTTACCAAATTACATATACATACGCTAATAAAGCAAAATGTTCACCAAAAAAATAAAGGAAAAATATTTGCATGTTTCATTGATTTTAAAAAAGCATTTGATTCAGTTTGGCATGAAGGATTATACTTTAAAATCCTCCAAAGCGGTGTAAGGGGCAAAATGTATGATGTCATCAAATCTATATATACAGGCAACAAATGCAGAGTAAAAATTGGCAACAAAAGAACTGAATACTTCACTCAAGGGCGTGGGGTGAGACAGGGTTGCAGTTTGAAGTCAAAAGTTATGATCTTCTAAAAACAACCCAAACCTCAAGGAACCAGACACCTGTTCACTCTAGGTAACACCGCCCTAGAAAATGTTACAAACTATAATTATCTTGGTTTAAAAATAAATGCCTCGGAAAACTTTGGTCTTGCAGTGAATGCACTAAAAGAAAAAGCACAAAGAGCATTTTATACTATAAAAAGAAATTTTCAGCAAATAGATATTCCAATTAAAATCTGGTCAAAATATTTGACACCACCATCCTGCCTATTGCACTTTATGGAAGTGAAATATGGGGTCCACTCAGTATGCAAGACTACACTAGATGGGACAAACACCCTGTAGAAGCCCTGCATACTGAATTCTGTAGAAATTTGTTACAGGTCCAAAGAAAGGTGCCCACAAATGCCTGCAGGGCAGAATTAGGCCGATTTCCACTACTGATTAATATCACTAAAATTCTGGATTCACCTAAAATTAAGCCCCCAAAATTCACTACACTTTAAAGCATTTCAATCCCAAGAAGTGAGCCCTAAATCCAGTCCCCTAAGTCAACTTAGAAACTAACTTGAAACTAACTAATCCACTAACCCCTAACACAGATTATGTTCAGACCAGCACTGCTTCCCAACCAATTAAAGTTAACCAAATTAACAAGAAAAACATTGGAAGAACGAAACTATTTGGAACATTGGAAGAACAAAATCAAAACACAACACAAATTAGAATGCTATTTGGCCATAAAAAAAGATTATCAATTGGCAGAGTATCTCTACACTGTCAGAGATACAAAGCAGAGACAGACCCTAACCAAGTACAGGTTGAGTGACCACAGTCTAGCCATAGAGAAAGGCAGACACAAAAAATCATGGTTACCCACAGGGGAGGTTGAGTCAGAGGTGCACTTCCTTCTATATTGTGATAAGTACACACCCCAAAGGGATGAATACTTTGATAGACTTGACCAAGCCATCCCAGGCTTCCTCACATTAGAAGAGCAGAAGAGGCTCGCAATAGTCTTGGGAGAGGATCCCGGAACCTGCCGATTAGCAGCGGGCTATGTCTCCTCACTACACAGTGTGAGAGAAGCCATTACTGTATAATTGCAATCCCACCCCACATATTATGTCTGTTACACCATTTCTCTTTTTTATCTGTTTCATGTGTGTTATCCTTTTTTTTTCTCTTATAACAAACTGTGTGTGTGTATGTATGTATGTTTTTTTTTCTCCTTCTCTATATGTATTCACAAATGTTGTTTTATGACTGTTATTTAGTCTTGATGAGTTCTAGACACTGTATGCTTTGGCAACACTTTTTTCACGAATTGTCATGCCAATAAAACGTTTTGAATTTGAGTTCTTCAGAATGAGAAGAGAGTCCTAGAATGAGAAGAGAGTTCTCCAACATGAGATAAGAGTTCTACAGAATGAGAAGAGAGTTCTACAGAATGAGGGAATAGAGTCCCGAAGTGTGACGTAGCGTTTCCATGACGGCAGAATCACTGGATCTAAACAAACTTCCGAAGCAGCTTAAATAGCATTGAATGAGACTTGTGGCATCATTTCTAGCTAATAAAAATAAATATATCCATTTAAACATGTTTTACCTGCTAGGCAGCAGCTTAGCCACATAACACAGATCCCCTGGCAGGTCTAATAGAAAGAAACAAAATTCCAGTGGATATTTCACATGTTCTCAAAGACTGGCAGCTGTTAAGAGCGACGTTTTTGGCCAAAAAACAAAGCCAAAACACGTTCGTGAATTTATTCAACAGTCTATTCAACAGAATGAGAAGGGTTTTCAACAGAATGAGAAGTGTTTTCTTAAAATGTGAGTAACTGTCTCAGCTTCTGCTTTCTCAAAGTGAGAACTTGAACAGCAAAAATAAGATAACTTGTTAGAACACAGCAGGACACATGAAAGTTTTTCTGTTGAAGCACAACAAACTTAAAGCAGAGGAACATCTTAAAATACACTTAAACAATAGGATATGCTGTTGATCTACTAAAGGGGTGTGTGTGTGTGTGTGTGCGTGTGCAATTGTATACGTGTGTGTGTGTGTGTGCAATTCTATACGTGTGTGTGTGTGTGTGTGTGTGCGTGTGCAATTGTATACGTGTGTGTGTGTGTGTGTGCAATTCTATACGTGTGTGTGTGTGTGTGTGTGTGTGTGTTAATTCTGTGTCGTATCATTCTACTGGACGGTTGCATAACCAGTGTTGGGGTCCACAGGTCTGCTGCTGGTCTGGTCCTTACCACTAGATAACTGCATGATGCTGCTGTAGGTCACAGTGTCCTCAGACTGCTTCTGTAAACAAACAAACAAACAAACAAACACACACAGAAACGTATCACCCCACACTGAGGAGCATAAACATTAAGGATAAACAAACATGATGAGTAGTGACTCACTGCAGAAGGCCCAGCTGGAGTTGGGTTGGGGTGCTGCAAGGCCTCATAGTACATATCAGCTCCTTCCTGAGAGAGAGGGGGGGGGGAGAGAGAGAGAGAGAGATTGTTATGAGGATGTTGTATCAACGATCTATATCTAAAAGGAAACTATAATAACAAGAAAACCTTAATAAACGTAGACTATTCTTCAACGGCCATAAGACACAGAGAGAGATTTGCAGTTGTATACGTAAGGGATAATGTATAGAATGCCGGTCATTATTGGGGAAAAATAAGTCCCGGCAGGGCAGCGGAGAGAGATTTGTAGTTGTTTACCCTCATATATCAACATAATTTATATTGAGTATCAACATCATGTATTTATAGTGAGTACAAATCCTCACATGCCTCAGGTGGACATGAGTGATGCTAGTGTCCCGTTAGCGTTTGTGCCTCAGATGGAAATGAGTGATTCTAGTGTGTCGTTAGCATCTGTGCCTCAGATGGACATGAGCGTTGCTAGTGTGCATTAACTTCTGTGCCTCAGATGAACATGCGTGTTGCCAATGTGTCGTTAGCTTCTGTGCCTCAGATGTATATGAGTGATGCTAGTGTGCGATTAGCGTCTGTGCCTCAGGTGGACATGAGTGATGCTAGTGTGTGATTAGCATCTGTGCCTCAGATGAACATGAGTGTGTGATTAGCGTCTGTGTCTCAGATGGACATGAGTGATGCTAGTGTGTGATTAGCATCTGTGTCTCAGATGGACATGAGTGATGCTAGTGTGTGATTAGCATCTGTGTCTCAGATGGACATGAGTGATGCTAGTGTGTGATTAGCATCTGTGTCTCAGATGGACATGAGTGATGCTAGTGTGTGATTAGCATCTGTGCCTCAGATGAACATGAGGGATGCTAGTGTGTTGTTAGCTTCTGTGCCTCAGATGGACATGAGTGATGCTAGTGTATGATTAGCTTACATTAGCTGTGGCACTGGTCCTGCTTTGACTCTGAAAAGTATTTGAAAAATGAAATCATATAGTGCTTACTTCTCTTTCCTAAAACATGTGTAGAGCCATTTCATACATCAGCATACTATATACCAACACCAGCAGTCAGAGGAACACCTAGAGCTAGGAGATGATAGAGAACAGGGAGGGAGGGAGGGGAAGAGAGCTAGGAGATGATAGAGAACAGGGAGGGAGGGAGGGGAAGAGAGCTAGGAGATGATAGAGAACAGGGAGGGAGGGAGGGGAAGAGAGAGATGGAGGTGGGCAGTCATGTGACTCTCCACTGCCTCCTGCACACACATGACCACTGCACACACATGACCACTGCACACACGCGACCACTGCACACACATGACCACTACACACACATGACCACTGCACACACATGACCACTGCACACACACGACCACTGCACACACACGACCACTGCACACACACGACCACTGCACACACACGACCACTGCACACACATGACCACTGCACACACAACCACTGCACACACACGACCACTGCACACACATGACCACTGCACACACACGACCACTGCACACACATGACCACTGTGGAGCGTCAGTGAGAGATAAAGGAGTCCGTCTCAGCTGGGTGGATGAGAGAGAGAGAGAGAGCTGGAGAACACCACCCAGATCAAAGCTACATCTGAGAGAGCTGAAGAACACCACCCAGATCAAAGCTACATCTGAGAGAGCTGGAGAACACCACCCAGATCAAAGCTACATCTGAGAGAGAGCTGGAGAACACCACCCAGATCAAAGCTACATCTGAGAGAGAGCTGGAGAACACCACCCAGATCAAAGCTACATCTGAGAGAGAGCTGAAGAACAGCACCCAGATCAAAGCTACATCTGAGTGTGAGACCACAATGATCAGGGAGTTCAGACCTCAATACTCCACTCTGAAGACATATAGATGCCGACTAACTGCAGGAGAGCAGGTCCACACTGTTGCCATCTACACCATCAGAGTAAAAGGTTAGACTAATTATTGGTAATGTGCTGGATTCCCTGCCACACCTGCCTGCTGTTGTTGCTGTCCAGATGGTCCTGGAACCTCCTCCTGTAGTCCGACTTGGCCTTTCGGATGCCCCTCTTTAGGGCAACCTCGGGCAACCTCAGTTTCTGTGGAGGTCTGCGTTTGTGGATCGCAGCCCGCTGGGTTAAGAGAGAGTGCATGCTGCCAAGGTACCTTGTAATGGGGCGCAATCTGCATCACTGTATTTGTAGATATAATAGTTTTGAACAAGTTCCACAATACTGACAGCTGGAGGTGGGTTTAGGTATCCGCCTGTTAAAGGAGAAATTCAGCCGATTCGTACACGGATCTTGGTCGCTAGATGTCGGCGAGTGCTGTGGCTGGAATAACGTCTATTCGGCTGGGGTCAGAGGTTGGGTGGACATGGAGAAGTCCGGCCAGGAGGTCTCCTCTTCCATCTGCGTTTTGGGGCGCGCGCGTGTGTGTGTGTGTGTGTGTGTGTGTTTGAGTGTGTGTGAGTGTGTGTTTGAGTGTGTGTGTGTGTGTCCCAGAAAGTGTGTGTGTGTGTGTGTGTGTGTTGAAGGTTGAACAAATTAACTATACTAGCATTTATTTACTATACTACATTCTGACAAAGACCAAAACCATAAATCAACATATAAACAATGTTCCCTCTCTACGTTCTATATCTTGGCCTGTCGTCTCCTCCAAGTGAAAAGAAAAACATGCCTGAATACTGTATAGCCCAAAACCAGCTGACTAATGATACAGGCCTATCAGGTCAAATTTGCATTTGTATATTAGTATCTTGTTTATAAACTCAAGTCACACTATTACGAAAAGTTTATTAACTTCCATAAACTCTGGTATTGCCGGCATCCAATAACCAGGAAATGGGTAGTTTTACTCTCACTGACTAACTGAATAAGTTTTGAAATTATGTTGGAACACATTTAAATGGATGCTGAAAGGAACTTATAGGCTACTATTGACATTCTCATATTATATGTGTAAACCATACTTATTACTAATTTATTTTATATTAGAATTCATTTGTGTTGTAGGTTTTTTTCTCTTAATGTTTGGCATCTAGTGGGTGCTAGTGAAAAACTGGCATTTCCACACATACATACGTGCTAATGTACACACACACACACACACACACACACACACACACACTCATACACACACACACGCACACGCACGCACACACAGGCAGACACACACACATACGTGCCCATGTACGCACACAAGCGCTTACATGCACCTGTGTACACACACACACGCACACACACACACGCGTGCGCGCGCAAACACACACACACACACACACATATGCTGAAATGCAAAAGCACTCATATACACACACTTACACCAACTCATAAAGGACAGTTCCTTATTTCAGTTTTTTCTCTCTGCCTGCTCATTGCTGTTTTCAACTCAGAGATGTGAATCTTAGTCAAGCGTCAGAAAACAGGAAAACCAGCAAAGCCACAGCATGACCTACATCCCCCCACCCCTCTTTAGTTTGGACATATTCCCAGTCAGCAGAAACCACCTTCCACGTTCACCAGACAGAGATATGTACATGTACAATTTACCATCAATCTAAGATTCCAACCATATAGTCTTGTATTTCTTAACTACAAAGAAATAGAATTGCTTCATTTTTAAGTCCAATTTAAGATTTTTTACAGTTTTTTTCAATCGCTAACAAGCGCTTACCCATGCTTCAGATACTTTTTCTAAACTCTTAACAGACTCACACCTAAAAAACGCAATTGGCCAAATGGATCATTTTCTTCTCAAAAACACATTTTGTTAAATATATACTAACTCTTCATTTCATAACAGAAAACATATTTCTCTGCACACACTCCCTTTACCAAAACACTGGAAATCTGACTCAAAATGAAATTATTCTGTCAAAGAATAAAACTTGTTTTCACTTCACAAGGTACATGCAGTCAATCAAAGTACACCAGGTTTCAAAATACTGACTATTGTTGACATTACAAAAACGGCATAGACTTTTATGTTTCAGATTTACAGGTATTTGCATGCAAAACATGCTCTATCCTCAGTTTTTAACCTAAATTTCTTGGTTGGGAACTGTATGTCCACATAATGTTCACATTCAAAATCATTCCAGTAAAAAGCAAATCAGTTTTTTTCCATTTACTGTTTACTACAGGAGGTACAGTAGAAATACTGTTTACAGTATGATAGAACAGAACAATTTTTACAGTATTGCTTACAGTGAACAAAATATCCATGAAACACACAAGAGCATTCTGAATGAAAAACAACAGCAAAAAGCCCAGATAACCAGAGCGGTACAAAATATGACCGCCGCCCAGTCCAGCACATTTTTTCCACATAAAGAAATCACGCTGAAAGGCCTATATGATTCTGTCTCACTAAATTGCATTATCCACACTCAATTCTCACTGGTATCTGCTAGACAACAAGTACCAAAACATGATTAGTTCATAGATTTCACATGTAAAATTCATTTTATACAACCCCACCTCCATCTTGCCTGTTAATAATTCTGAGAAATTCTTGATTGTTTGTGTTATGTTTATGTTATGTGTGTGGGTGTGTGTGTGTGTGAGTGTGTGTGTGTATGCGTGCTTGTGTGTGTGCCTGCGTATGTGCCTGTGCGTGCAAGCGTACATATGTCTACTGTGTGAGTATGTGTCATACGTATGATTACTGTGAATGTATGTATATGTATATGTATCTGTTTGTGCACATGAAATGGGTTAACATGACCCCTGGAGGCAAACATACGGAAAAAAATGGTCATCCTAGGCCCTACAGTTCTCAACATATTCACAGAGAACTGTGTCTGCCCTACCCTCCTTTCGGGGGGTCTAGTCCAGCGGGGGGGCTACAGATCAAAACGAAAAATGACGGTTCCATGCTATCCATGTGGGGGTACATGCCCACCAAGTTTTGTGTACCCCGGTCTTTCAGTGTCCCGGGAATCTTTGTTGGTGTACGTCACTAAATGTACACATAAATCATTTTATTGTAAGGCCCCCCATGAACGAAAGTACACAAAACTTGGCATGCATTCAGAGGGTGTCATAATGATCCTACACTTTTTGTAATTTAAATTTTTTTATTTGCAAATATGACAAACAATAGCTCATATGGTACAGCTTACAGAAAACAAATAAGGTCAGACACTGAAGTAACAGTTCAGTCAAAGCATAAATTATCCTGGTCACAAGGAATGTGAAAATGGAAAACAAAACATGTTCAGACTAAGCAGACAAAAGCACAGTAGTATTAGTTAAGTGAAACAATCAAACAAAGTATCAGCCAAATTAAATAAATATGGCATGAAAATCCAGTTATAATCTCACAATCAGGCTACTAGTTGGAAGTCAGGTGGTCCATAAAGTAGTCCCAAATCCCCAATGTCCCCGGTTCGTTGCCCCTTATCCTGGCCAACATAACCTCATATGATGCTGTCTCACTCATGAGGAGTTTCCACTCCTGCATTGTTGGGTTTATGGGTGATTTCCAATGTCTCAATATAATTCTGGCAACAGAGGCTATCCCAACCATCACAACTGAATATGCACTTTTTGTCAGGGTTGGCATTTCTGTTTTATCTCCCAAAAGGCATAATCTTGGAGATATTGGCAAGGTTACCCCTGCCCACGTCCCCAAGAACTCCAGTATGTTATGCCAAAAAGGTTTTACCATAGAGCATTCCCATATGCAAAAAGGTTTTACCATAGAGCATTCCCATATGCAAAAAGGTTTTACCATAGAGCATTCCCATATGCAAAAAGGTTTTACCATAGCGCATTCCCATATGAGATGCAAAAAGGTTTTACCATAGAGCATTCCCATATGCAAAAAGGTTTTACCATAGAGCATTCCCATATGCAAAAAGGTTTTACCATAGCGCATTCCCATATGAGATGCAAAAAGGTTTTACCATAGAGCATTCCCATATGCAAAAAGGTTTTACCATAGAGCATTCCCATATGAGATGCAAAAAGGTTTTACCATAGAGCATTCCCATATGAGATGCAAAAAGGTTTTACCATAGAGCATTCCCATATGCAAAAAGGTTTTACCATAGAGCATTCCCATATGCAAAAAGGTTTTACCATAGCGCATTCCCATATGCAAAAAGGTTTTACCATAGAGCATTCCCATATGAGATGCAAAAAGGTTTTACCATAGCGCATTCCCATATGCAAAAAGGTTTTACCATAGAGCATTCCCATATGCAAAAAGGTTTTACCATAGAGCATTCCCATATGAGATGCAAAAGGTTTTACCATAAGAGCATTCCCATATGAGATGCAAAAAGGTTTTACCATAGCGCATTCCCATATGCAAAAAGGTTTTACCATAGAGCATTCCCATATGCAAAAGGTTTTTTTACCATAGAGCATTCCCATATGAGATGCAAAAGGTTTTACCATAAGCGTTCCCATATGAGATGCAAAAAGGTTTTACCATAGAGCATTCCCATATGAGATGCAAAAAGGTTTTACCATAGAGCATTCCCATATGAGATGCAAAAAGGTTTTACCATAGAGCATTCCCATATGCAAAAAGGTTTTACCATAGAGCATTCCCATATGAGATGCAAAAAGGGTTTACCATAGAGCATTCCCATATGAGATGCAAAAAGGTTTTACCATAGCGCATTCCCATATGCAAAAAGGTTTTACCATAGCGCATTCCCATATGAGATGCAAAAAGGTTTTACCATAGCGCATTCCCATATGCAAAAAGGTTTTACCATAAGCATTCCCATATGAGATGCAAAAAGGTTTTACCATAGAGCATTCCCATATGCAAAAGGTTTTACCATAGAGCATTCCCATATGCAAAAAGGTTTTACCATAGCGCATTCCCATATGAGATGCAAAAGGTTTTACCATAGAGCATTCCCATATGCAAAAGGTTTTACCATAGAGCATTCCCATATGCAAAAGGTTTTACCATAGAGCATTCCCATATGAGATGCAAAAGGTTTTACCATAGAGCATTCCCATATGAGATGCAAAAAGGTTTTACCATAGAGCATTCCCATATGCAAAAGGTTTTACCATAGAGCATTCCCATATGCAAAAGGTTTTACCATAAGCGCATTCCCATATGCAAAAAAGGTTTTACCATAGAGCATTCCCATATGAGATGCAAAAAGGTTTTACCATAGCGCATTCCCATATGAGATGCAAAAAGGTTTTACCATAGAGCATTCCCATATGAGATGCAAAAAGGTTTTACCATAGAGCATTCCCATATGAGATGCAAAAAGGTTTTACCATAGAGCATTCCCATATGAGATGCAAAAAGGTTTTACCATAGAGCATTCCCATATGCAAAAAGGTTTTACCATAGAGCATTCCCATATGAGATGCAAAAAGGGTTTACCATAGAGCATTCCCATATGAGATGCAAAAAAAAGGTTTTACCATAAGCGCATTCCCATATGCAAAAGGTTTACCATAAGCGCGTTCCCATATGAGATGCAAAAAGGTTTTACCATAAGCGCATTCCCATATGCAAAAGGTTTTACCATAAGCGCGTTCCCATATGAGATGCAAAAAGGGTTTACCATAGAGCATTCCCATATGAGATGCAAAAAGGTTTTACCATAGAGCATTCCCATATGCAAAAAGGTTTTACCATAGAGCATTCCCATATGAGATGCAAAAAGGTTTTACCATAGAGCATTCCCATATGAGATGCAAAAAGGTTTTACCATAGAGCATTCCCATATGAGATGCAAAAAGGTTTTACCATAGAGCATTCCCATATGCAAAAAGGTTTTACCATAGAGCATTCCCATATGAGATGCAAAAAGGGTTTACCATAGAGCATTCCCATATGAGATGCAAAAAGGTTTTACCATAAGCATTCCCATATGCAAAAAAGGTTTTACCATAAGCATTCCCATATGAGATGCAAAAAGGTTTTACCATAAGCGCATTCCCATATGCAAAAGGTTTTACCATAAGCATTCCCATATGAGATGCAAAAAGGGTTTACCATAGAGCATTCCCATATGAGATGCAAAAGGTTTTACCATAGAGCATTCCCATATGCAAAAAAGGTTTTACCATAGAGCATTCCCATATGAGATGCAAAACGGTTTTACCATAGAGCATTCCCATATGCAAAAAGGTTTTACCATAGAGCATTCCCATATGAGATGCAAAAAGGGTTTACCATAGAGCATTCCCATATGAGATGCAAAAAGGTTTTACCATAGAGCATTCCCATATGAGATGCAAAAAGGGTTTACCATAGAGCATTCCCATATGAGATGCAAAAAGGTTTTACCATAGAGCATTCCCATATGAGATGCAAAAAGGTTTTACCATAGAGCATTCCCATATGAGATGCAAAACGGTTTTACCATAGAGCATTCCCATATGCAAAAAGGTTTTTACCATAGAGCATTCCCATATGAGATGCAAAAAGGTTTTACCATAGAGCATTCCCATAGAGCATTCCCATAGAGCATTCCCATATGAGATGCAAAAAGGTTTTCCCATAGAGCATTCCCATAGAGCATTCCCATAGAAGCAGGATCAGTTTACATCCTGCATACACTACTTTCTACGGATTTACTGGCTACCGATTATATCTCGTGAACAAACTCTTGCATAAACTGTTGTTGCTCGAGGCTTTGGATTATCGGACTCTATAACCTTGATCGCCAAACTTTTCTGTCAAACGTTAACGTTAAACGTTAAGCCAGTATCAAGGGCTGCAAATAATACCGGGCCAAGGAAACGATATCTGGAAGAAGAAAGCATCAAATTCCTTCTAACGTCTCTCAAAACTAGTGATTCAATATAAAAGTGAGATCTTCTCAAATTACTTACCCGCTACCTGTGTTGGAGTTATCAAGGAACTGCACGATATCGCTGTTGCTAGCCAACTAGCAAACAAACGTTTAAAACACAGTTGCCACCGGCGAGCCCTCGCCGCGACACGATGCCTCCCCTCAGCTGTGCACCAGGCTGCGACTCATGCGTCCTTCTCAGCGAAAAGATAGTGGAACTCGAAGCCAGAATAGCGACCCTCCATCAGATTGAGAAGGATGAACAATTCCTCGACACCATTCTCTCCGTAAGTAACGTTACCTCTCTTACACACACAAATGCCAGATGCCCTGATTTCACTCTGTCCTCCAATACTTTAACCATGCCATGCACTAATGCAACTTCTGTCCCTGTTGCCTCTCCCCGGCCTCTGCTGAGAACCAAGCCTGCTCTGCTGGCCAGCTCCACTCCACACCAGCCTGAGCCATGGCGTAGAAGCAAGCATCACAAGCACGCAGACGGTCCGACGGCACTCAGGCCCAGCCCAACCTATACGACTGGAAAATCGCTATGCCATTCTGACCGAGGATGAGGAGCCCCTCCAGCCCCGAGACAACCATCCTGGTCCCTCCTCAAAGTCGGCGCCCCCCGACCCCCTCCTCCCGGACCTCCTCATCAACCTCCACCCTGGTCATCGGCAGTTCCATGGTTAGAGACCTCTGCATTCCCCATCATGTAGCGGTCCCTCCAAGGTCTACTGCTTCCCTGGTGCCAAGGTCCTTGACATCCAGCAGAAACTCCCAAGCATCCTGGCCCGCCACACCAAGGTCAACAACATCATCATCGCACACGTGGCACGAACGACATCAGAGATAAGCAGTCAGTAGCACTGCAGGAAAACTACAAAACTCTCATCACCACTCTGATGGGCACAGAAAAACGCTTTGTCATCTCTGGGCCTCTCCTACCTACAGAAAAAGGTGCTGAGAGATGGTCCAGACTGTTCGATCTCCACACCTGGCTCAAACGCTACTGCGCTTCCTAAGCATCCCCTATGTCAACAACTGGGGCTTGTTCTGGGAGAGGCCCAGTATGCTGAAGCGTGATGGTCTCCACCCAAACCAACATGGAGCCAGGCTACTCTCTGACAACATAGCGTCCACACTGAGACATTGACATTCTGTAGAAAATATTACAGATTCACGCCCCCCAGGTATTGATTCGAATGGCATTATACATGTGGATGAGTCTGAGAATGTTTTCTGCAGGGTAACATACAATACTACTACCATAGATCAAGCTGTGTCATGCAATAGCATGACTTATGCTTATAGTTCTATTCCAACGTTGATTTCTACCCAACGTATAGTAAAAAGAAAAGACAAATTTAAAACTAGAAACCTAATAAATATTCTTTCCATACCTCAGCATATTCCTCAAAAGCCAGAGGCATTTTCAGCTAACATGGTTTTACTAAATATAGGTGCACTTACTACCAAAACCTTTGCAATCAATGATTTTATTAGTGAAAAAAAAATTGGATTTTCTGTTTCTTGTTGAAACCTGGCTGACTTCAGACAGCGAAGCTGTTCTTGTTGAGACTTGTCCCCCAAATTATAATTTCTTCCACTCAATTAGACAAGGCAAACGAGGTGGTGGAATTGCCTCCATTCTCTCAAACAAATATAGTTGCACACGAGTCAACTTTGGCGAATTCGCTTCCTTTGAGTATATTGCCCTCACTCTGAAGGCTGACCCAGCTGTACTTCTATTAACCTTATACCGCCCTCCTAAACTATGGACTGGCTTTCTCGACCAGTTTTCTGAACTTATGTCGCCATCATCACTAGCTATGATCGGATAATTGTAAATGGCGACTTCAATATTCATGTCAATAAGACAACTGATGCTAAAGCCAGTAAGTTCCTTAATGTGTTGGACAGTTTAGAGCTAAAGCAGCATGTTACAGGACCCACCCACAACCTTGGCAACACCCTCGATCTAGTCATTTCCAGAGGGATAGAAGTCACAGACTTATCAGTAAATGATATAAATATGTCTGATCATCATTGTGTATCTTTTAATATTGTACTACATACTCCAAAAATTCATCCCGAAATTGCAATCAAATCGCGACTCTTGGACATTAGAGCAGAACAGCAGTTCATAGCTCTTATAGACTCCATAAATTTAGATATTTTACATCATCCCATTGATCAAATGGTAGAGGCTCTTAATCATGAATTAGGCGCTCTGCTCGACAGAGTGGCACCCTTAAAGACTAAAAAAAGGCCCTGTAGCAAACTGACACCTTGGATGAACGAAAATATCCATGATCTAAAAAGATCATGTAGGAAAGCTGAGAGAACATGGAGAAAAACTAAGTTACAGGTTCACCGTGCCATTCTAAAAGAAAAAATTGCAAATTATAATAGAGCTATTCGTAATGAGAGGAGGAACCACTTCTCTAAGGTAATTGCTGAAAACAGTGGAAACTCTAGGGTGTTGTTCTCTACCATTGATAGGCTATTGCATCAAACACCTTTTGATACACTCAGTCAGGCATCCTCTCTAAGATGTGAAGAATTTGCAGACTTCTTCAAAAACAAAGTTATTTCTATAAGGGAGGCTATTGGTAACACAAGTAATATGTTTGATAGTACACCCAAAAACAGCCCCCCAAAACTAAGGTCCTTTAGCACTATTACTCAATCTGAGCTTGGTAAAATTATAACTCAAACCGGCCCCTCAACATGTGTTTTAGATCCAATCCCTACTACATTCCTCAAAAAAGTATATGATGGCTTAGCTCCCTTTTTTCTCAAGGTAATAAATACCTCATTAGAAACAGGTATATTTCCAACTGCTTTTAAAACCGCTGTTGTGAAACCTTTACTTAAAAAGTCAAAACTTGACCATACCAATCTGAGCAACTACAGGCCTATATCAAACCTATCGTTTTTGAGCAAAGTACTTGAAAAAGTTGTTTGCAATCAGTTAAATACCTTCCTCAACGAAAACAGTATCCTTGAAAAATTCCAATCAGGTTTTAGATCAAATCACAGCACAGAAACGGCTCTAGTAAAGATAGTCAATGATCTCAGACTAGCTACCGACTCAAACAAAGTCTCAATCCTTATTCTTCTGGATTTGAGTCGCGCATTTGACACCATTGATCATAGCATCCTAATTCACGCCTTGCGAAGTGGGTGGGTCTCTC
This sequence comes from Alosa alosa, assembly GCF_017589495.1. Classification (NCBI taxonomy): domain Eukaryota; kingdom Metazoa; phylum Chordata; class Actinopteri; order Clupeiformes; family Clupeidae; genus Alosa; species Alosa alosa. The sequence goes on along the minus strand of NC_063196.1, from coordinate 33,852,313 downwards.
TGATAATGCTCTAAACTGGTTTCAAACCTACATTACTGGCAGAGATTTTTATATCAGTCTAGGAGATCATGTATCTGAAAAACATGACTTGCTTTTTGGTGTGGCCCAGGGGAGCTGCCTTGGTCCCCTGCTATTTTCTCTATATATGCTTCCATTGGGAAACGTCATAAGTCAGCATAATGTAAACTTCCACAGCTACGCAGATGATACCCAATTGTATCTTTCTGTGGAGCCAACTAACCCAGATGGCCTTTGCTCCCTCACTGCATGCCTAACCTCCATTAATCAGTGGATGAGCAAAAACTTTTTGAAACTAAATGATGACAAAACAGAGGTACTTCTGGTTGGACCAAAACTAAAGCGAGATATTATTCTTAGTAATCTGGGGAACTTGGCACACCAGGTCAAACCAAAAGTAACAAGCCTCGGTGTCATCTTAGATACAGAGTTAAGTTTTAAGCCCCATATCAGTAAAGTTACTCAGACAGCCTATTTCCACTTGAGAAACATTGCCAAAGTGCGCCCTTTTAACTCAACAAGATGCAGAAAAACTAATTCACGCCTTTATCACTAGCAGGTTAGACTACTGCAATGCACTTTTCACTGGTCTTCCCAAAAAACATCTAAAGAAATTGGCACTCATACAGAACTCTGCAGCTAGACTTTTAACTAAGACTAAGAAGAGAGAACACATCACCCCTGTGTTGGCTGAACTGCACTGGCTCCCTATTTCCTATAGAATTGATTTTAAGGTTATGTTAATTACTTACAAAGCTCTGAATGGCATAGCACCTTCATATATCTCTGAGCTTTTAATATCTTATCAACCACAAAGGAAACTTAGATCATCCAATTCTAATCTTTTAATCGTTACCCAAAGTGCTCCACAAACAAAGTGGAGAAGCTGCGTTTATCCATTATGCCCCCAAACTATGGAACACCCTGCCTCTGTACATCAAGCAGGCGAGTTCAGTAAATATTTTTAAAAAAGATCTGAAAACATACCTGTACAGGAAAGCTTTTAGTTAACTCATCTTATCCTGTAGACTACATTTTCAGATTATTCTACATCTGCTACTATTGAGGGGCGCAGCCAGCCAGAAGCAGATGGGCTCCCCTATTAAGTCAGGTTTTGCTCAAGGTTTCTTCCTGGAATATGGGAGTTTTTCCTTGCCACAGTTGCCATATGGCGTGCTTGTGGGGGGTAAGAGGGTTAAGGCTGCCAGTCTTATGACGTAATTTTCTATATTTTTGATATGTTGCTGAGTATAACATAAACAGCAAAGAAAAGTGATTGATAATGACTGACTGACTATTATTGTGTTACATGCTTCAAATGTAAAGCACTTTGAGCTGCATTCTGTGTATGAAAGGTGCTATACAAATAAAGCTTTATTATTATTATTATTATTATTTATCATAGAGCATTCCCATAGAGCATTCCCATATGAGATGCAAAACGGTCCCCATCTCAGTTTTACATTTCCAGCATGTGTTGGTACTTATTAGTCCTATTTTGAAAAGCCTATTTGGCGTCCAGTAGTACCGGTGCAACATGTTATATTGAATAAATGTCCCTCTAGCTTCCTTAATATATTTACCATTCTTAGCTAAAATCTGTTTCCATGTATCCATGTCAATTGTGCACTCAAGGTCTCTCTGCCAAATTATTCTCAAGTTGTCACATATGCTACTGGTTAAATAAATTGAGTTTTTATAAAATGTTGACGCCTTATGGTTAAACGGGTTGTCAAGATAGTCAACAATTGGGTTATTTACTTCACCTGACTGAAACTTTTTCATCACACAATGTCTGATTTGTAAGTATTTCCAAAAGTCTCCTGTCTCTTCCAATTTGTACTTATGGACTAATTCAGTGAATGACATAAATATACCATCTTTATAAAGGTCACTAATTGTATTTATTCCACTGTCTAGCCACCTTCTCCAAAACACTTTCTGCTTCCCTATTTGTACTTCTGGATTGAACCAAAGTGAGGCATAAGGCTGTTTGTAATGTGAGAGTTTGTGCATTTTATGAACCTTTGCCCAGACCTCACAAGAGTGCTTAACAATGGGATTGATCTCCTTTACTTTATCCTTCCAATGTTGGGATATCACATTTATAGGATGAAATGGTGTAGCAAGAGTCTTCTCTATAGTGGCCCACTCTAAGCCTGACCCCGTTCCTCTCCAATGGTTGGCAATCTTAGCCATTTCAAATGACAGACTATACAGTCTAACATCAGGCAGGCCGAGCCCTCCTTTATCTTTGGGCGCACACATTTTACTCATTTTAAATCTGGGCTTCCTCCCTGCCCAGAGAAAGTCCCTTATGTGAGTATAATATTGTTTAAAAATGTGATCAGATGTGTTAAGTGGCAACATCATAGATATGTAGTTAAATTGTGGCGCTATTACCATTTTAATAACATTAACTTTACCCCACAGACTAAGATTTAATTTTCCCCATTTTCCTAGATTTGTTTTGATTTTTTGAAGAAGTGGTTCAAAGTTCAGAATTGTAATCTCACTGAGATCTGGGCATAACTTGATGCCCAAATATATCATGCCCTTTGGAACCCATTTGAAGTTGTATTGTGTCACTACTTGCGGGTGACAGTATTTAGATATTGGCATCGCCTCCGACTTAGTCCAGTTGATTTTATAACCTGATAGCTTGGAGTATTTACCAATGGTATTCATTAGTGAAGGTAAGGAATTTTGAGGATCACTAGTCAGAAAGAGAATATCATCCGCATACAGCATTAGCTTATGCTCACTTCCACCACCCTCTACTCCTTTGATGTCAGGGTTTTCTCTTATGGCCACTGCCAGAGGTTCCAGTGCAATTGTAAATAACAGAGGTGAAAGGGGACAACCCTGGCGCGTTCCTCTGGAAAGATTAAAGAATGACGAGGTTAAACCATTTGTCATGACTGCAGCTTTGGGATTGCTGTACATTATTTTTATCCACTTATCAAAACCAGGACCAAAACCAAACCTTGACAGGGCCGAGTGTAAAAAATCCCACTCAACCCTGTCAAAGGCCTTCTCAGCATCCAATGAGATGGCAGCCACTGGTACTGTACTGGAAGAGTGTGACCACATTAAATGTATAAGCCTTCGCAGATTGTCGGTAGAAGATCTGCCTTTTATAAAGCCCACCTGGTCTGTGTGGATAATGTATGGCAAAACCGTTTCAAGACTTAGGGCCAACACTTTGGCCAGTATTTTACTGTCAACATTAATGAGGCTAATTGGTCTGAAATTAGCAGGATCCGTATGATCTCTACCTTTCTTAGGAATCAGCGAAATAAGAGCTTCATTAAGAGATGGTGGCAATGTACCAGTCTCAAAAGCCTCATGAAATACCTTAGTCAATATTGGAGTAATTATATCTATATATTCTTTATAGTACTCTACTGGGAACCCATCAGTTCCAGGTGACTTCCCTGTTTTCATAGCTCTAATAGCATTTTTCACCTCTTCCTGGGTTACTGGTTTATCAAGAAAATCTGCCTGCTCAGCAGATAAAATTGGGAGGTTGATATTTGTGAAAAAGTCCCACACTGCTGGTTTATTTGGAGTAATAGATGATCTATACAGATCCTCATAGAATTCCTTAAAGACATCATTGACTTCCTTAGATGATGTCACAAGAGAGCCCCCTGCTCTTATTGCTGGAATTGTGTGAGCAAAGTTTTGTTCTTTGAGCTGTTTGACTAAGAGTCTACCCGTTTTCTCCCCTGACTCATAAAATGTTGTCTTAAGTCTAAACAAGGCATGTTCTGCTTTTTTATTAAAAATGTCATGAATTTGAAATTTACATTTGCAAATATTTTTAAATAAGCTTTCAGAATAATGGTTGGCCAAATCTTTTTCCATGTCATGTAATTCTACTTCCAATTTATGAATTTTATTAATATGTTCTTTTTTCCTTCTAGAAGTTTGTGCAATAAGTTTGCCTCTAATGTAGGCTTTAGATGCCTCCCAAACCATTGCAACGCTATCTGTGCTTCCCAGATTGAGCTCAAAAAATGAGGATAGGTCTTCTGCAAGTCGTTTAGAAAATACTTCGTCTTGCAATAGGGACGTATTCATCTCCATCTGCCCCGTCTAAGTTTATCTGAGTGGATATTTGCACATAGTTCAACAGGTGCATGATCTGACAGGGAAATAGCATTAATATTACTATCAATAACTGCATTAATCAGGCTCTGGGAGATCAAAACAAAGTCTATTCTTGAGTGAGATTTGTGGCAATGTGAGTAGAATGTGTATTCTCGTTTACTTGGATTAACCAATCGCCATACATCAATCAAACCATTGTCTTCAATCAGCATGTGAATGGCACCTCTATCCTTTGGTGTTGAAGTTCCTAAAAATCTACTTTTATCAAGGGTCCCATCTAAGACCTGATTGAAATCACCTGCCAAAATAATTTGTCCTTGCGAATTTCCCAGTATAGTGTTAACCTCATGAAAAAAGGAGGGATCTCCTTTGTTAGAAGCATAGATGTTGCACAATGTTAATTCCATACCATTTATGATGGCTTCAAGACAAATGATTCTTCCGTTCATATCCTTAAATTCCCTTGACACTGAAAAATTCAACCTTTTATGGACCAAAATAAGAACCCCGTTTTTCTTGCTTGAGAAGGAGCTATAATAAACCTGTCCAACCTGTCTCTTTTAAATTTCTTAGCTTCCTCATCCATTAGATGTGATTATTGAATGAATGCTATGTCAGCTTGTTTATGTTTAAGATATAAAAGTACTTTTTTCCTCTTCACAGGATTCCCACAACCATTAATATTCCAGGATACTATTTTAACACAAACATTATTTGCCATTCAAACCATAAGAAAGTAAAAGTGTTGTAAGTATAGGGTATATAAAGAACTGAACCACTTTGTCTGACCTGTCTGAAACAGTATTCATAAGTTTTTGTACCATTGCTGAGCCTATTCCAAATGTATTTTTTAAGTGAACATACATGACCAAACTGGTCAACATAAACATTCCCTCTACAGCAGAGGAGAAAACACAAAAAAGTCTCCAACAACTAACTGGAGACTTGTTTCCCATTAAATCTGCCCAGGACTGAGGAAAAACAAAAAACTAAATCTGCCTAGGTCCGTGGGTTGTCCGGTTCGCCCACTAAATCCCCAGATAGCTACACAAGTATTCACCCCTTGCAAGTGACGTCACGTTTTGTTCGCGCCACAGCAAAATAGCCTAGTGGACGGCAAGAACACGAATCAAATCAATGGGTTGTAATGGGACATATCGCACAGCTAGGAGATTATAGTGAGATTTAACCGTAGTAATGTCCTTCCACGACTGTTGGCTTATTGTTTGGAATACAACAACATCCCATGTTCTTGCATAGATATATTTTGGTTTGTTTTCTTTGTGTTTTGGGAGTATTTCAACCACAATTGCATGCTTATCTCCTCAGTGTATGAAGCACAGCAGCGGTTGCTATAGCAACCATAGACTCTGAACAGGACGGCAGATAGCACTTAGGCAAAGTCTTTGGCAAGATCTGAATGTAAACAGATAATACCGTTCAAGTTTTTTTTAATTTCCTATTTCTTTCAATTCTTTAACTTAAAACATGTAAGAAGTAAGTTTATTCGCTGGGCAACGTACAAACTGACGAGTTACATTAGCCCTAGCACTATGAGCTACGATAAACGTTGTCTAAGTGTGGCAGCTAGTTATTATTTCATGTTCTGATATGACATTCTTAACGTTTTGACTATGTTACAACTGATAAAAGCAAGACAAATAAAGTAACCAAATCGCTTTGCAATATTTTAGTCCAGAAATACTTATGGGTGTTCATTTACCATAATGTTAATTACAGTAGCCTAACGTAACGTTATCTTCCCTTGCTGTTACCACCAGTTTTAATAACTTTATCGTAACTCCCCCTATTACCGTCGGTCCCGTATTTCCACCGTCTTGCGTGTATATGTCACTTAATATCAATTTCTATACAAACCAAGACAGCAGACTCCTAAAGAAACGCAACCACCCACACCATAGGTGTATCTAAATTAGCTATGTACCAAAAATGACATTTTACCGTGACTCAAAGAGCTGTAGACAGTGTTGTAAGGCTGCGATACATTTGCGATCATGACCCATTTCATCTAACAACACCACTGGCATCTTCTTTGACTATCAGACCCCAAACAGCAATACATTGAACTACAAAGATGTTATAGTAATGGTGTTCAGTTCATCATAATCTTTATGACATAATGTAATTTGCCGTCCGTCTCCCATCTTTTTGCCGTCCAGCATGGAGCCGTCACGTGACTTAAGTCACGTGTCTGCAAGGGGTGAATTGTCCAACCCCACCATGCCTCTCTCAAACTCTCCACATAGATCAGCCTATAACTAGAGTTTTGAACCTTTAATCTCCGTCTGTCATGTGCGGCTCAGTGAATGTAACAGCCTCTGACGCATCTTCAAATGTTCGGTTCTTCCCCTTCAAAGTGAAACGGAGCGTCGCTGGGAAGGCTAGTCTGAACTTCACATTCTTGTCACGAAGCAGATGTTTTGCTGCAGTGAAAGTTTTCCTCCTCTCAGCTAGCTCCTTGGTCATGTCAGGGAAAAGGGAAAGATGACATCCATTCCATTCAGCTCCACCTTTTTCTCTCGCGACTTTAAATACTTTGTCTCTCGCGGATGAGTGCAGAAATCTTATCATTATCAGTCTGATCAGTCATAATCAGTTGATCCTCATTCGGACGAGATCCAGGAGATCGGTGTGCTCTTTCGACCTCGAACTCGTTATCAGTGTCCAAACCGAGACCTTCTGACAACAGTTTTTCTATGCATGCCGTCATGTTGTCCCCCTCAATGCCCTCTTTCAGACCTAGCAACCTGACATTATTGCGGCGGCTTCTATTTTCCAAATCTTCCAAACGATTCCATACAGTCTCTATGCGCTTGCTGTGTAGATCGCGGTTGTTTACCAGTTGATGACTGGTGTCCTCCATGTCGGAAATTCAGCCTTCCGCTTCTGTCAGTCGCTCTTGCATAGCATTTACTGTATTTTTCAATTCCGCTGTAGTCTCTTTAATCGTTGACACATCGGATGCCACTGTGTGAAGCGTCGTGCTCATTTTAGTCACTTCAGTGAAGAGACTTTCCAAACTAGCAGTCTGTGGTGGTTGTCGTTTTGGGCTAGCATCGCCTGGCTCCATAGCAGCATTCTTTGCTCTTGTATTCTTGAAATATTTTGAAGATGTAGCCATATTCCAGCACATTAATTGTCTCACGTAGTTGAGGGTTCGGTAACAAGATATTTAACTTTGAAATAGTATGGATAAATGATCGGATTAATTTGATTTAGTTAGTGGGGTTTAGGACAACTTCTACTGAGCAGCCATCTTACTCGGCATCCCACGTGACTCCAATGATCCTACACTTTTAATTTCGTGCAGTTTTGACCTTGTCAGCCAGAGATATTGTGATGAAAACACCTAATTCTTTGCTTTTTAATTTTAATTTTTTGCTTTTTAATTTTTAATTTTTAGGTGGCGCTATACATGAAATAAGTGGTAATGGGATGGGTTGACATGCCCCCTTAAGACCAACATACATAAAAAAAAAGGTGGACCTCCTAGGCCCTACGGTTCTCGAGATATTCACAGAAAACTGTCTCCGCCACCTACAGGCCAGTTGGTGTATAGTAACATAAATTAATTTATTGTGTGGCCCCCCATGAACGAATTCCATAAAACTTGGCGTGCATACAGAGGGTGTCATAATGATCCTACACTTCCAATTTCGTGCAGTTTTGACTATGTTAGGTCACAGATACCTTCAATTACAACACCTCATTTTTTACTTTTTTTGTGTTTAACTAGGTGGCGCTATACATGAAATGAGTGGTTATGGAATGGGTTGACATGGCCCCTTGAGATCAACATACAAAAAAAAAATGGGCCTCCTAAACCCTACGGTTTTCGAAAGAAAACTGTGTTCGCCCTACCCTCCTTTCGGGGTCCAGTCCAGCGGGGACTACAGATCAAAACGAAAAACGATGGTTCCATGCTATCCATGTGGGGTTACATGCCCACCAAGTTTTGTGTACCCCGGTCTTTCAGTGTCCCGGGAATCATTGACGGAAATTTGGGCATGCGAAAAATAAAAAAAATAAAAAATCTGACTAAACCTATATGACTGCCGCTTCGCTGCGCGGCGGTCATAATTACTGTATCTAATCTCTGCGATCTTCAAAGTAGGCCACATGTTTTCATCAACATCGCATCTGATATTATCCAAGGCGATTCACCTGAGATAAAACCATTTGGTAGCAGAAGCAGAGCAGAAGCAGAGGTTTTGATAGTGTATCTAAGGTTTGGAATATTGTGTTTGCTATTGTGGGATGTTGTGTGTTAACATTCGTAAATACTACAAAAACAATCCATAGTTTTGTTGGGAGGTATAGCTTGTCTGTTAAAAAATGTAAGCATTATGGAAATGTGTTCACTGACTGCATATTGTGTGAAAACGACATGAAATGTGTGAATGGTATGGCCACAAAAGACCGATGCTGTTTTAATTGTGTTTAGAGTTATGAAAATGTGACAACTGATTAGACAAACGCTTGTTAGCGACTGAAAAAAACTGTAAATGGCAAGTAAACCTAGTAAACATTTCTAGAATTGAATATGGGCTAGGTGACTGCCCTCTAGAATTGAATATGGGCTAAATGACCTAGGTGGGCATTCTAGAATTGAATATGGGCTAAATGATCTAGGTGGGCCTTCTAGAATTGAATATGGGCTAAATGACCTAGGTGGGCCTTCTAGAATTGAATATGGGCTAAATGACCTAGGTGGGCCTTCTAGAATTGAATATGGGCCAGGTGACTGTCCTCTTATTTTATCCAAAACCATCCAACCTGAAAGGAGACTGTCTGCACATTCTAATGAAACCATAATGCCATTGTTTTGATGAATTCCCAATAGATTTATAGACATCATGCGTATGAAGTTGCATTTGCACCCAGTTGGAAAATGTGTCTCTGTATTTAACCTAAGTATGTAGGAGGAGCCATGCCACCCTGTATTTACCCTGTAGGAGCAGCGGTAGCCATGCCAGCCTGCATTTACCCTAACTATAGGAGCAGTGGTAGGCATGCCAGCCTGTATTTACCCTAACTATAGGAGCAGGGGTAGGCATGCCAGCCTGTATTTACCATAACTATAGGAGCAGTGGTAGCCATGCCAGCCTGTATTTACCCTAACTATAGGAGCAGTGGTAGGCATGCCAGCCTGTATTTACCCTAACTATAGGAGCAGGGGTAGGCATGCCAGCCTGTATTTACCATAACTATAGGAGCAGTGGTAGCCATGCCAGCCTGTATTTACCCTAACTATAGGAGCAGGGGTAGGCATGCCAGCCTGTATTTACCCTGTAGGAGCAGTGGTAGGCATGCCAGCCTGTATTTACCATAACTATAGGAGCAGTGGTAGGCATGCCAGCCTGTATTTACCATAACTATAGGAGCAGGGGTAGGCATGCCAGCCTGTATTTACCCTAACTATAGGAGCAGTAGTCATGCCATCCTGTATTTACCCTAACTATAGGAGCAGGGGTAGTCATGCCAGCCTGGGGACCAACTCCAGTTCTGAGGTGCCTTGGTCAAGATCAATGACAGAAGTATCTGATAATATATCAATGGCATGCATGTTGTTTTAGAGTAATATACTATAATAATAATAATAATAATAATAATAATAATAATAATAATAATATAATTATCTTTGTGCTTAAACAGTAATCAAAAGGGTACACTGTTGCTCTCCTACCATATGCCCTGTCATCAGCACAAATGATCTGGCCCTAAACGTTAAATCCAATCCACCATGCCCCCAGATTTTTACAACTTGAGTAAGGAATATATCCTTTAAAAAAAAATAATAATAATAATAATAAAAAAAAAAATATATATATGTCTACATTTAAAAGTTTTTCAGCCCAAGGACTATTGACTATATTATTAGGAATACTGCTTTCCTGTTTTGCTTCTGTGTGTGTGTGTGTGTGTGTGTGTGAGTGTATGTGTGTGTGTGAAAGAGAGAGTGCGTGTGTGTTACTGAGCGTGAGAAGATATTGGACAAACATTCACTTTCACATTCACTCATGCACACACACACACACACACACACACACACACACACACACACACACACACACACACACACTTACACAAACACGTCAGGGGATAGTTCTGTTCATCTCTCTTTTCCACTCAGAGGTGTGAATCTAAGTGTCAGAAAACAGGGACACTTTGTTGCTAACCGTAAATATGACGTCATATGAACCCTAATACCCAGAAACCAACTTCCCCATTCCAGCAGAAACCACTGTCTTCGTTGAACCACAGAAGTACTGTATTTGTGTAAACTAGATGTACCACAGAGCGGTACAAAATATGACCGCCGCCCAGTCCAGCACATTTTTTCCACAAAAATAAATCACGCTGAAAGGCATATATGATTCTAACTGTCTCACTAAGTTGCATTATGCACACTCAATTCTCACTGGTATCTGCTAGACAACAAGTACCAAAACATGATTAGTTCATAGATTTCACATGTAAAATTAATTTTATACAACCCCACCCCCATCTTGCCTGTTCATAATTCTGAGAAATTCTTGAATTGTGTGCATGTGTACGTGTACATGTTTATGTGTGTGTGTGTGTGTGTGTGTGTGTGTGTGTGTGTGTGTGTGCGTGCTTGTGTGTGTGCATGTGCATGCATGCTTACATATGTCTACTGTGTGAGTATGTGTCATACGTATGATTACTGTGAATGTATGTGTGCATGTGTATCTGTTTATGCACATGTGTGCATATGGAATGGGTTAACATGACCCCTGGAGGCAAACATACGCAAAAAATTGGTCATCCTAGGCCCTACGGCTCTCAAGATATTCACAGAAAACTCTGTTGGTGTACGGCACTAAATGTACACATAAATTATTTTATTGTAAGGCCCCCCATGAATGAAAGTTCACGAAACTTGGCATGCATTCGGAGGGTGTCATAATGATCCTACACTTTCAATTTCGTGCAGTTTTGACCATGTCAGCCAGAGATATTGTGATGAAAACACCTAATTTTTTTGCTTTTTAATTTTTAACTAGGTGGCGCTATACATGAAATAAGTGGTAATGGGATGGGTTGACACGGCCCCTTAAGACCAACATACAAAAAAAAGGTGGACCTCCTAGGCCCTACGGTTCTTGAGATATTCACAGAAAACTGTGTCTGCCCTACCCTCCTTTCAGGGGGTCCAGTCCAGCGGGGGGGCTACAGATCAAAACGAAAAACGATGGTTCCATGCTATCCATGTGGGTTACATGCCCACCAAGTTTCGTGTACCCCGGTCTTTCAGTGTCCCAGGAATCATTGACGGAAATTTGGGCATGCGAAAAATAAAAAAAATAAAAAATCTGACTAAACCTATATGACTGCCGCTTCGCTGCGCGGCGGTCATAATTACTGTATCTAATCTCTGCGATCTTCAAAGTTAGGCCACATGTTTTCATCAACATCGCATCTGATATTATCCAAGGCGATTCACCTGAGATAAAACCATTTGGTAGCAGAAGCAGAGCAGAAGCAGAGGTTTTGATAGTGTATCTAAGGTTTGGAATAGTGTGTTTGCTATTGTGGGATGTTGTGTGTTAACATTCGTAAATACTACAAAAACAATCCATAGTTTTGTTGGGAGGTATAGCTTGTCTGTTAAGAAAATGTAAGCATTGCGGAAATGTGTTCACTGACTGCATATTGTGTGAAAACGACATGAAATGTGTGAATGGTATGGCCACAAAAGACCGATGCTGTTCTAATTGTGTTTAGAGTTATGAAAATGTGACAACTGATTAGACAAACGCTTGTTAGCGACTGAAAAAAACTGTAAATGGCAAGTAAACCTAGTAAACATTTCTAGAATTGAATATGGGCTAGGTGACTGCCCTCTAGAATTGAATATGGGCTAAATGACCTAGGTGGGCATTCTAGAATTGAATATGGGCTAAATGATCTAGGTGGGCCTTCTAGAATTGAATATGGGCTAAATGACCTAGGTGGGCCTTCTAGAATTGAATATGGGCCAGGTGACTGTCCTCTTATTTTATCCAAAACCATCCAACCTGAAAGGAGACTGTCTGCACATTCTAATGAAACCATAATGCCATTGTTTTGATGAATTCCCAATAGATTTATAGACATCATGCGTATGAAGTTGCATTTGCACCCAGTTGGAAAATGTGTCTCTGTATTTAACCTAAGTATGTAGGAGGAGCCATGCCACCCTGTATTTACCCTGTAGGAGCAGCGGTAGCCATGCCAGCCTGCATTTACCCTAACTATAGGAGCAGTGGTAGGCATGCCAGCCTGTATTTACCCTAACTATAGGAGCAGGGGTAGGCATGCCAGCCTGTATTTACCATAACTATAGGAGCAGTGGTAGCCATGCCAGCCTGTATTTACCCTAACTATAGGAGCAGTGGTAGGCATGCCAGCCTGTATTTACCCTAACTATAGGAGCAGGGGTAGGCATGCCAGCCTGTATTTACCATAACTATAGGAGCAGTGGTAGCCATGCCAGCCTGTATTTACCCTAACTATAGGAGCAGGGGTAGGCATGTCAGTCTGTATTTACCCTGTAGGAGCAGTGGTAGGCATGCCAGCCTGTATTTACCATAACTATAGGAGCAGTGGTAGGCATGCCAGCCTGTATTTACCATAACTATAGGAGCAGGGGTAGGCATGCCAGCCTGTATTTACCCTAACTATAGGAGCAGTAGTCATGCCAGCCTGTATTTACCCTAACTATAGGAGCAGGGGTAGTCATGCCAGCCTGGGGACCAACTCCAGTTCTGAGGTGCCTTGGTCAAGATCAATGACAGAAGTATCTGATAATATATCAATGGCATGCATGTTGTTTTAGAGTAATATACTATAATAATAATAATAATAATAATAATAATAATAATGATATAATTATCTTTGTGCTTAAACAGTAATCAAAAGGGTACACTGTTGCTCTCCTACCATATGCCCTGTCATCAGCACAAATGATCTGGCCCTAAACGTTAAATCCAATCCACCATGCCCCCAGATTTTTACAACTTGAGTAAGGAATATATCCTTTAAAAAAAACAAAATAATAATAATAATAAAAAAAAAAAAATAAAAAAAAATATATATATATATATGTCTACATTTAAAAGTTTTTCAGCCCAAGGACTATTGACTATATTATTAGGAATACTGCTTTCCTGTTTTGCTTCTGTGTGTGTGTGTGTGTGTGTGTGAGTGTATGTGTGTGTGTGAAAGAGAGAGTGTGTGTGTGTTACTGAGCGTGAGAAGATATTGGACAAACATTCACTTTCACATTCACTCATGCACACACACACACACACACACACACACACACTTACACAAACACGTCAGGGGATAGTTCTGTTCATCTCTCTTTTCCACTCAGAGGTGTGAATCTAAGTGTCAGAAAACAGGGAAACTTTGTTGCTAACCGTAAATATGACGTCATATGAACCCTAATACCCAGAAACCAACTTCCCCATTCCAGCAGAAACCACTGTCTTCGTTGAACCACAGAAGTACTGTATTTGTGTAAACTAGATGTACCACAGAGCGGTACAAAATATGACCGCCACCCAGTCCAGCACATTTTTTCCACAAAAATAAATCACGCTGAAAGGCATATATGATTCTAACTGTCTCACTAAATTGCATTATGCACACTCAATTCTCACTGTTATCTGCTAGACAACAAGTACCAAAACATGATTAGTTCATAGATTTCACATGTAAAATTCATTTTATACAACCCCACCCCCATCTTGCCTGTTCATAATTCTGAGAAATTCTTGAATTGTGTGCATGTGTACGTGTACATGTTTATGTGTGTGTGTGTGTGTGTGTGTGTGTGTGTGTGTGTGTGTGCGTGCTTGTGTGTGTGCATGTGCATGCATGCTTACATATGTCTACTGTGTGAGTATGTGTCATACGTATGATTACTGTGAATGTATGTGTGCATATGGAATGGGTTAACATGACCCCTGGAGGCAAACATACGCAAAAAATTGGTCATCCTAGGCCCTACGGTTCTCAAGATATTCACAGAAAACTCTGTTGGTGTACGGCACTAAATGTACACATAAATTATTTTATTGTAAGGCCCCCCATGAATGAAAGTTCACGAAACTTGGCATGCATTCGGAGGGTGTCATAATGATCCTACACTTTCAATTTCCTGCAGTTTTGACCATGTCAGCCAGAGATATTGTGATGAAAACACCTAATTTTTTTGCTTTTTAATTTTTAACTAGGTGGCGCTATACATGAAATAAGTGGTAATGGGATGGGTTGACACGGCCCCTTAAGACCAACATACAAAAAAAAGGTGGACCTCCTAGGCCCTACGGTTCTTGAGATATTCACAGAAAACTATGTCTGCCCTACCCTCCTTTCAGGGGGTCCAGTACAGCGGGGGGGCTACAGATCAAAACGAAAAACGATGGTTCCATGCTATCCATGTGGGTTACATGCCCACCAAGTTTCGTGTACCCCGGTCTTTCAGTGTCCCAGGAATCCTTGATGGAAATTTGGCCATGCGAAAAAAAACAAAAACTGACTAAACCTGAAGCAGCGGTCATAATAATGAAGTGATATGAAGGGAGCTCGTTAAAATGAAGCATGATGTGGATATCATATGATTATTAGTCTAATGAAGCATGATGTGGATATCATATGATTATTAGTCTAATGAAGCATGATGTGGATATCATATGATTATTAGTCTAATCTATCTACTCGAATCTAATCTAATCTAATCCAGCGATGTGGATTTCATATGATTATTAGTCTAATCTATCTACTCGAATCTAATCTAATCTAATCCAGCGATGTGGATATCATATGATTATTAGTCTAATCTATCTAATCGAATCTAATCTAATCTAATCCAGCGATGTGGATATCATATGATTATTAGTCTAATCTATCTAATCGAATCTAATCTAATCTAATCCAGCGATGTGGATATCATATGATTATTAGTCTAATGAAGCATGATGTGGATATCATATGATTATTAGTCTAATGAAGCATGATGTGGATATCATATGATTATTAGTCTAATCTAT
Organism: Alosa alosa; assembly: GCF_017589495.1. Lineage (NCBI taxonomy): Eukaryota > Metazoa > Chordata > Actinopteri > Clupeiformes > Clupeidae > Alosa > Alosa alosa. The sequence goes on along the minus strand of NC_063196.1, from coordinate 33,837,095 downwards.
CTAATCGAATCTAATCTAATCTAATCCAGCGATGTGGATATCATATGATTATTAGTCTAATGAAGCATGATGTGGATATCATATGATTATTAGTCTAATGAAGCATGATGTGGATATCATATGATTATTAGTCTAATCTATCTAATCAAATCTAATCTAATCTAATCCAGCGATGTGGATATCATATGATTATTAGTCTAATCTATCTAATCGAATCTAATCTAATCTAATCCAGCGATGTCTGTCTGTCTGTGTGTTCATATCTGTGGAACCATTTGTCCGACCGACTTCACACTTGACAGGTGTGTTGCTGACAGCGCAGGAGAGTGCAGTGTGGTCTGATGTGCAGGTAGAGTTTAGAAATGTGAAGAATATCATTAAAAATCACTTGGTCTGCAGTGTCATCTGATGTTTGGATTAGAAATGTGAAGAATATCATTAAAAGAAGCACAGATCAGCTCCTGTCATCTCCTCCCACTCTCCCTACACGGCATCGTCACTGCACACCTACAGGAAGGACCACAGGTGTGTGTGTGTGGGGGCAGTCTCTCCACTATGAAGTTGTTTGGATACGAAATACGACAGATAACATTAAACGTTGTCTTTATGCATGTGTGTGTTATTTTAATGTTACAATGGGGTGTGCTGACAGTAAAAATGTAAACAACTTTCTACACAGCATGAATAATGTTAAATAGTGTGATACTTATTTGGTTGGAAAGGGAAATTGGATAATGTAAGATGACGCCCATAGTCTCATATCACATGTATTCATTTTTATATAGTTTATACTAATGTTTGTGATACAATTTATGATAAATGGTGAAATGTTTGTGAAACAATTTATGATAAATAGTGTCCACCCCTCTTTAGTGTGGGAATTATTCCCAGTCAGCAGAAACCAGCTTCCCCGTACAGAAAGCTGAGGGATAGCACTGTATATCTCTGTTTCTCTCTCATTGCTGTTTTTTCCACTCAGAGGTGTGAATCTAAGTGTCACAAAACAGGAAAACTTGAAGTTACTAACCCACAGTGTGATGAATATCAACCCAAACACCCAGAAACCACCTGCACCAATCCAGCAGAAACCACCTGCCCCAATTCAGCAGAAACCACCTGCCCCAATCCAGCAGAAACCACCTGCCCCAATTCAGCAGAAACCACCTGCACCAATCCAGCAGAAATCCCCGTCCCTTGGCTTTGTGTCAAAATATGCAACTATCAAGCGCATCATTGTGCATGTTGGAGCAAATGACATCTACAGAGAACAGCTGTATGTCAAAGAAGATTTCAAGGAACTTTTCTCGGCCCTATATGAGCTTGGAATACAAATTTTCATCAGTGGCCCACTCCCAGCAGAGGGGAAGCTTTGTATTTTCCAGACTATTCAGTTTAAACACCTGGCTCATAAAAACATGCTTTTCAGTTGGGATTAATTTTATTGACAATTTTAACCTTTTTTGGAATCGCAGGGAATACTTCAGACCAAATAGCACAGAGCTGAGTTGGACTGGGGCCAAGATCTTAACCGAATACTATCACCTCTCTCTCCTGCACCCAACATTTTTTCTGCCAACCTTGAGCCGAGCCTCTGATAAGCGCTCAGTGGCCATACAGACGGAACAAGCGGATGACATCAACAACTCAGCTAAACCAAAACACTCTGCACAGGCTGAAACAGAGATATGCCCAACCTGCCCTGCTGTGGGGCCCTCTGATAACCACCCACCAAAGCCTCCACTGAAATGCAGACCTTGGAGAAACATAAACAACCAGCTCAACAATGCCAAGCCATGTCCACTGGACAAGATAAGATGGGTGCTGCTAAAATGACTCAAAGTCAATCACTGGCGTCAAACTCCCTGGAATCTCAGCAAACAAATGGATGTGATGAGCATGAGGAGATAGCACCTATCAAAGCTGCTGAGAGGATATCAGAAAGGAAGGGTCATGTTGTAACACCAGTACCAATACCCCTCCCCACCTCCGTGGACTCCTTGTCACCACAAAGACACAACAACATGGAATACACTACTGGAATACATGCTGAAAGCGGAGACATCTGCAACAAACTTCCCAGAACCTCAGCAGGCAGATGGAGACTCTGGATCAATTTTCAACCCCAACCTCCTTGATTTCCCATCACCACCCACACCCAATCACGTCCCCACCCAATCAAACTCCCCAGGCCACACAAACCCCCTAATCTCCCATCCCCATCCCCACCCCTTCATCCCACCACCCACTCAAACTCCACAGGATCCCCTGAATACCCATCACCATCCCCGCACATGATGTTCCCTGCAAGAATGGAGAGACTGCTACCAGTAGCCATGCAGAGTTTTACTAGCCCAAGATCATTAGCACCAAAGAAGCGAAGGGCACCTCCACCCCCTCCACCCCCTCTCCCCCGTTTAGAAGGATCTCTTAAGCAGCAGCAACCTCTTAGTTCATTTTCTCTCAGCCGGCATATAGCATGGAATGTGCAGTGGAAAATACAGATGGCAGCAGCAGGGGACAATTATATGATGACTGTATTGCATGATATTCTCAGGGTCCCTGCAATATAAATGGTACTGACAGTAGTTTTGAGAACATGCGGGACCCAGTAAGCCCATGACATTCTCTATTCCTGTATTGACAAGAAATAGAACACAAATGCATCGAGCTTATAGGGTAAACCAGTCCAATCTCCTACCATTACCACATCAACCTCAGATTTCCCCATGGATCATATTTCCCCAACACTTAAACTAACAAAACTAGCACTCCTAAATATCAGATCTCTTTCAAACAAATCATTCTTAATTCATGATCTAATTTGCACACACAACCTTGATTTTTTACTTTTAACTGAGACATGGTTAGATCAAGCAAACAGTGCTGCTACTCTCATCGAATCAGCTCCCCAAACTTCAGTTTTTGAGTGCTACCAGAGCAAATAAAAGAGGTGGGGGATAGCCACAATTTTCAAGACGTCTTTTCAGTGCAATCAGTCGTCATTCGGTGACTTTACTTCATTTGAATATCTGTGTGCATGCATTAAGTCTTCTCCTCAGATTTTATTACTGACAATTTACAGGCCTCCAAAACATTCAGCTAAAGTTTTTCTTGAAGAGCTAGGTGAACTGCTATCAGTTGTTTGCATAGAGTATGACTGTCTTATTATATCAGGGGATCTAAACTTGCATGTGGATAATCCTGAAAACAATTATGCCAAGGAATTCATTGCACTAATCGATACTTTCTCCCTAACACAGCATGTACAAGGGCCAACACACTCCCTCGGCCATACCCTCGACCTTGTTATCACAAAGGGTCTCGATGTCTCTACAGCTGTTAAAGACCTGGCCTTATCTGATAATTTTTGCGTGTTCTTTGATGTGTCTATGTCCCCACACACTCAAAACACAGCTATGATGGTAAAAAGGAGAATCATAAATGATCAGACAAGTGCTCTCTTTGAGCAAGCACTTTCACTAAAGTCAAGTCAACTGTCAGACTCTGAAGACTTATTTGATCACTTTAATGCAAAAATGGCAAACATTATGGATGACATTGCTCCATTACAATTCAAGAAAGTTAAGGACAAACAGAAAGCACCATGGAGGCAAAATCCAGCAGTTAAACTTCAAAAAAGAGAGTGTAGGAAGACTGAAAGAAAATGGCGTAAATACAAACTTCAGATCCACTATGAAATCCATAAAGAGATGCTCCGCACATATAACTCTGAAATATGCAAAGCAAGACAGTCTTTCTTTTCTAACATTATCAATAGAAGTTCAAATAACACTTTCGTATTCTATTTTCAACTGTTGATAAGTTAACAAATCCCCCCCTCACAATTAGCACCTGAACTTCTCTCAACTAATAAATGCAATGAGTTTTCATCTTTTTTTTTTAAAGGTAAAATTGACAAAATCAGACTCAACATATCTGCTCAATTACAAATTCAACAACCTGAACTTCCAGCAACAAACAGAGGGAAACTAAACTTGATGTCAGAGTTCAGCTTGATAGACTACGAAACACTTGAAAAAACGGTACAGAATCTCAGCCCTTCCACATGTGTCTTAGACACTCTGCCTACCAATTTCTTCAAAACTGTTTTTCACCTCATAGCGTGGATGTCCTTCAAATTGTAAATGTATCATTGCTGTCTGGCACTTTTCCTAAGTCACTGAAAACAGCTGTTGTAAAGCCACTTCTCAAGAAGAATAACCTGGATGCCTCCATGCTAAACAATTACAGGCCCATATCCAATCTACCTTTTATTGGCAAAATTATTGAAAAAGTAGTCTTTAATCAATTAACCACCTTCCTAACATCAAATGGGTATTTTGATTACTTTCAGTCTGGTTTTCGGGCAAATCACAGCACTGAAACAGCTCTCATTAAAGTTTCCAATGACATACGCCTCAACACAGATTCAGGTAAAACATCAGTCCTAGTGCTACTGGACCTTAGTGCAGCATTTGACACTGTTGATCACAATATTTTACTACACAGACTAGAACACTGGGTTGGATTTACAGGCATAGTTATCAGCTGGCTAAAATCATATCTACAAGAAAGGAGCTTCTTTGTTGCCATCGAAACTGTACCTCAACACCAACGTCCTTGACCTGTGGTGTTCCCCAGGGGTCGATCTTGGGGCCACTATTATTCAACCTCTATATGCTCCCACTTGGACAAATCATTCAAAATAATTTGATTTCATATCATAGCTATGCAGATGACACACAAATTTACTTAGCTCTATCACCAAACAACTATGGTCCTCTTGAATCTATGTGTCAGTGTATAGAACAAATCAACACCTGGATGTCTCAAAATTTTCTTCAGCTGAACAAAGAAAAAACTGAAGTAATTATATTTGGTAAAAATGAGGAAAGACTTAGGGTTGCCACTCTCCTTGACACAAAAAGGGTTGAAGGCAAAGGATACTGTTAAAAACCTTGGTGTATTAATTGACAGTGATCTAAATTTCAACAGCCACATGAAAGCAATAACTAAATCAGCTTTTACCACCTCAAAAATATTGTCAAACTCAGAGGGCTGATGTCAAAACATGACTTAGAAAAACTCATTCATGCATTTATCTCCAGCAGGGTTGATTACTGCAATGGACTGTTCACAGGCCTTCCTAAAAGACTATTAAACAGCTTCAGGTGATACAAAATGCAGCAGCTAGGACTCTAACAAAACTAAAAGAACTGACCACATTACTCCAATTCTTAAGTCCTTGCACTGGCTTCCAGTAAGTCACAGAATTGACTTTTAAAGCACTATTGCTTGTTTATAAATCAGTAAATGGAGCAGGACCTAAATACTTGTCAGACATGCTTCAGCAGTACACACCTTCGCCCTCCTCTCAGGTCCCAGGTGAAAAACCTGCTAGTAAAACCTACAGTTAGAACTAAACATGGTGAAGCAGCTTTTTAGCTGCTATGCGGCTCAGCTGTGGAACCAACTTTTAGGATGACATTAAAAAGGCCCCAACTGTAGCCAGTTTTAAATCCAGACTTAAGACCAAACTGCTCTCAGGCGCTTTCTGCTAACTGTGCCGAAAGTTACAAATTCTGAATCTGCCTCGATAATTATTCTACTTTGTCTTTTATTACTTTTTTTACTACTTTTGCCTTTGTTTTTGCTTACTAATTATTCTTTATTTTTAAATGATTTTTACCTTGTGTTTTATGTTTTTTTTTTTATTATGATCTTTACCTTTTAACTATTCTTTGACTATATTGCCCTTCTATGCTTTTATTTGTTATTATCGTTTGGTTTTGTTTATGTAAAGCACATTGAATGACCTCTGTGTATGAAATGTGCTATATAAATAAACTTGACTTGACTTGACTTGACTTGACTTGAACAGACAGACATAATGAAGTGATATATCATCTAGATAGATAGATAGATAGACACTTTTTTGATCCCCAATGGGAAATTAAAGGGAACTCTTTAAAACAAAGCATTATGTGGATATCATATGGCTGTGTGTGTGTGTATGTGCCTGTGTCTGTGTGTGTGTGTGTGTGTGTGTCTGTATGTGCATGTGTCTGTGTGTGTGTATGTGTGTGTGTCTGTGTGTGCATTTGTCTGTGTGTGTGTGTTTGTGTGTGTGTGTGTGTGTTTGTATTTTTTGAACTGTTTGTCTGACTGACCCCACATCTGACACGTGTCTTGCTAGCTACAAACTGCCACTTGGGGCACACTGAGCAGACTGTGTGCTTTACATTTCAATTTCATTTCTTGGGATTAATAAAGTTTAATCTAATCTATTAAGTTTGTCACCCCTCTCTCTGTTTTCCTACACACACACACACACACACACACACACACACACACACACACACATGCTATTTGTTTTTATTCTCATCAGGTAGCTGATCTGTGTTGTGACAACTGAGGAAGTTAAGTTCACATTTGGACCTCAGCTGTCAATCAAGTTCACATTTGGAAGGTAAAGGATCTTTACCAAACTTGGTGTACTTACTCACCATAAGTTCTTGATGAAATTAGTAGGTGTTTAATTCTTGGGGTCAAAGGTCAAGGTCACGTGAGGTCATAGTTGACATGCAATGTTTGTTTTATACCTTTCAAGCAGATTGAAGGATCCTCATTAAACCCAACACAGTTAATTAAGCCTAAATTAACTAATAAGGCATAAAAGATCATGGGGTCACAGGTAGAGGTTAAAGGTCATGAGGCTATAGCTGGCTGAGGCATAGAATCAACTATCTGAATTGACATTAAAAAGATTAAGACATTTATTAAAGCAAAACAAACTTTATTTTCTGTATAAAAACAGTTGTTTTAACCTCCACATCTTATTTTAGTATTGTAGTAGTAGCCTCTCTGAAACTAGGGGAAATCTAAATAATTTGCTGTTTCAAACATCTGTGTGAATACCTTTTTTAAAATAACTGTTTCAGTTCAGAGTTTTAGATTAAATCCAAACCATTTCTGTCAAACATCTGATAAACATTGTCATCTACAGCTATTTCCTTCAACTTAAATTATAACGCCAGACAATTAATGTAAATGTCTATGTTGATAGAATACTGTTAGAAATAAAAACTACTCTTGCATCGCATTGCAATAGTTATACTTTGTTCCCTGAAGTTGGTAGTAGGCATATAAGCAACGGCAGCAGCGGACTCATATTACCTAGGATTTTACTAGGTATTATGGTGGGTTTTCAGGATGTGAAGGGATGTAATCATGGGTTTCATAAAGTACTGGGGGTACCAGGATGAGAAGATCTCCTCCTTACATGGTTAAGGGAGAGGGGGTGTTATCAAGCTGGTGAGAACTGGACAGGACAGGGATGAGGAGGCCACTGTGCCTTACGAGTTAGGGCCTGTCTAGCTAGGAAGAGAATAAGATAAGGCCTTATTTCACCAAACTAGAAGGAACCAGAAAAACTTAGGGTTACACTATTTTACAAATGTTACCTATGCATTACATAGGTTTGCATATAGTTTTATGCATGATGGGAAGATGGTTTCCACCAATGTAAGCGACCCTGCTTGGTACTGATTGGTGAAGGGTGTTGAGGGAGAGGGGGTGAGAGGGTGGCACTTCTCAAGGGCTGAGGAGTATAAAATATAGTGTACAGTATAGCCATCTGTAGGGAAAGCCTGGAAAATCCAGACCCTGGTAATCTAGAAAGATTAAGGGTCTGGCCACGAACAATGTAATGGCCCAACTCGAGGGGCAGCACCAAGCATGCATTTGAAAATCTCACTGCACGCAATTGGATAACACTAGACCAATGTTTACTCCACTCCAATGGATCGATCCCAGATGGATTAGTGAAGCTAGGCGGAACGAAATCCATCTGCCGAGAGTCAGTTTAGTCTCATCATCCATTGCAGTGAAATGGAAAATAATGAATCAAGACAGTACTGAGCACAACTAAATACTGATATTCATCCCAGGGGAAAATATTGCTTCTTACAACAGTCTCATCTTTCAGAAACAAAATTTAGAAAATTAACTGCTATCCTAATACTTTGTGTCCCTTAATGTGCTTTGTAAGAAATTATAAGGTGGCTTGTAACAAATTCGTATTTAATTATATTATTTATATCTACCGTCAAAATCTTCCAAAATATTTAGATATTATTTTTTGCCCACCCCTAACTTCAACTGAACAGATAACAACGGACATGCCACATTACTAACATCAAAACTGGAAGACAATGCTAGTCTTCAGGGTCACAGAAATTGCCAGGAGAAAGTGGACAACACCTTGTCCATGAAGGGAAAAATAGCAAGGGCCACAGTTAACAGTCATACTAACTTATGGAAAGTCACAACAGCACAGAAAGCTATAATTTACAGCTGGAAGTAGCACTGCTTGTACTGTGGAAAGGACTGCATGGGCAATATTGAAAGAGATATTAGTCAGGTCATGACTATGCTAGTGGAAGTATTTCACTGCTATGTAACTGCTAAGCACATTTAGCAGCAAGTAATTGCAATCAGATACTTGATTCTTATAAGGAGGGGTATTAAACTCATTGTGCTGTAGATAGGGACTCCCCATGTCAAAAACAACCAAGTATATATATGTTGTGCAACATAAAAAAGTTCACTATATTTACAGTAATTGAATTGAACATGGCATGTTGATTAACATGTCTCCACCGTCTATGTATGTCATATGTTGTATGTCAGGGGATGAAACTGACCTTAACCTTTGACCCCATGGCCCTGAGTCCCTAAGTTCATCTAACTTGTATAGACAATAAATGTACTAGAGTTAATGAAGATCCATCAGTCTGCTTTGGAGATATGAACCAAATACTGCATGTGAGTTATTTGTGTGACCCCTTGTAACCTTGACCTTTGACCTCAAGACCTAAATTGTCTTGCCAGCTCTTTGACAACTTGTAGTGGGTAAGTAGACCAAGTTTGATGAATATCTTTCAATTGGCTTAAGAGATATCAGCTAATATCAAGATGTACTAACATACGTTTTTGGCCCAAAAATCATTGTGCCATGCTCCATTCAAAGCCCTATATTTTTTTTTTTCGGTACAAATCTGCACTGTAGGCACCACAAATTCTTAATCTACAGACAATTACGATTCAAATTATCCCAAATATGCTTTTGCTGTATTTACTTCCACCTTTGACCCTTTTCTAGGCTAATTCGCTCAGACTATCAGGATTTAACTTTAAACTTTAAACACACTCATAACCATAGCCCCCCCTCACACACACTCATAGCCATAGCCTCCCCCCCAACTCTCCTCCCATCCACACACACACTCATAGCCATAGCCCCCCCAACTCTCCTCCCATCCACACACACACTCATAGCCATAGCCCCCCCTCACACACACTCATAGCCATAGCCCCCCCTCTCCTCATCCCCACACACGCACACTCATAGCCATAGCCCCCCCCTCCTTATGCCCTCACACACTCTCATAGCCATAGCCCCCCCTCCTTATGCCCTCACACACTCTCATAGCCATAGCCCCCCCACCCTTATGCCCACACACACTCATAGCCATAGCCCCCCCCCATCCTTATGCCATTACACACTCATAGCCCCCCCTCCTTATGCCCTCACACACACTCATAGCCCCCATCCTTATGCCCTCACACACTCATAGCCATAGCCCCCCCTCCCCATCCCCACACACACACACTCATAGCCATAGCCCCCCCCCCATGCCCACACACACACTCGTAGCCATAGCCATCTCTATGCCCCCACACACCTCATAGCCATAGCCCCCACACTCATAGCCATAGCCCCCCCCATCCTTATGTCTCACACACAGTCTATAGCTATAGCCATAGCCTCCTTATGCCCACACACACACTCATAGCCATAGCCCCCCATAGCCATAGCCCCCCCCTTATGCCCACACACACACTCATAGCCATAGCCCCCCCCCTCCTTATGCCATTACACACTCATAGCCATAGCCCCCCCCTCCTTATGCCCTCACACACTCATAGCCATAGCCCCCCCCTCTCCTCATCCCCACACACACACACACTCATAGCCATAGCCCCCCCCCTTATGCCCTCACACACACTCATAGCCATAGCCCCCCCATCCTTATGCCCTCACACACTCATAGCCATAGCCCCCCTCCTTATGCCCTCACACACACTCATAGCCATAGCCCCCCCCCCTGCCCACACACACACATAGCCATAGCCCCCTCCTTATGCCCACACACTCATAGCCATAGCCCCCCCCCTCCTATGCCCACACACACACTCATAGCCATAGCCCCCCCCCTATGCCCACACACACACTCATAGCCCCCTCCTTATGCCCACACACACACACTCATAGCCATAGCCCCCCTCCTTATGCCCACACACACACACTCATAGCCATAGCCCCCCTCCTTATGCCCACACACACACTCATAGCCATAGCCCCCCCCCTCCTTATGCCCACACACACACACATAGCCATAGCCCCCCTCCTCCTTATGCCCACACACACACACTCATAGCCATAGCCCCCCCCATCATTATGCCCTCACACACACTCATAGCCCCCCCTCTTATGCCCACACACACACTCATAGCCATAGCCCCCCCCCCCTCCTTATGCCCACACACTCATAGCCATAGCCCCCCCCTCCTTATGCCCACACACACACTCATAGCCATAGCCCCCCTCCTTATGCCCACACACACACTCATAGCCCCCCTCCTTATGCCCACACACACACACTCATAGCCATAGCCCCCTCCTTATGCCCACACACACACTCATAGCCCCCCCTCCTTATGCCCACACACACACTCATAGCCCCCCCCTCCTTATGCACACACACACACTCATAGCCATAGCCCCCTCCTTATGCCCACACACACACACTCATAGCCCTCCTTATGCCCACACACTCATAGCTATAGCCCCCTCCTTATGCACACACACACTCATAGCCCCCCCCTTATGTATTGCACACACACACTCCTTCTCTCTCTCTCTGTCTTTTCTCCGCCCATGTACGCTATGTCAGACGTCAGACCTCTTCTGATTGGCCATATGAGGTGAGAACACAGGAAATGGAGAGATTAAAAGATGAGGCTCACAAAGCTCAGAGTCAGTCAGCATCAGCACAACATGGAGATTCCTTCAGCATTTCAGCTGCTCGGTGAGTGACATCTGTGTGTGTGTGTGTGTGTGTGTGTGTGTGTGTGTGTGTGTGTGTGTGTTTCCTTCCAAAGACATTATTGTAAACATGAGTAACTTCAGTGTTATGATCAAAGATAAGCCTTGTTTCTCTAAGCAGTTGGCTTCTGTCTCATTGGTCTTCTGTTCACCCTCTGTAATATATTCAGAAGTTGAGACCATCTAACAAAATATGCTCCTCACCTCCTTGTGAAAGATGAGACCATCTAACAAAATATGCTCCTCACCTCCTTTGTGCAGATTCTGTTGTTCTGTAGACTTGACTGTATCTGTATTTTAATGAGTGTGTCTGGATATAGGGTGAGACTGTTGTGCTGTAGACTTGACTGTATCTGTATTTTAATGAGTGTGTCTGGATATAGGGTGAGACTGTTGTGCTGTAGACTTGACTGTATCTGTATTTTAATGAGTGTGTCTGGATATAGGGTGAGACTGTTGTTCTGTAGAGTTGACTAATGTATTTGTATCTGTATTTTAATGAGTGTGTCTGGACTACTAGAGTTGACTGTAGAGTTGACTGTTGTATCTGTATCTTAATGAGTGTGTCTGGATATAGGGTGAGACTGTTGCAAATCATCCAAAATATTTGATGTGCCAGAATAGGGCAGTGTGTTTGGTCTCTGGTCAGAATAGGGCAGTGTGTTTGGTCTCTGGTCAGAATGTGGCAGCAGAGTGTTTGGTCTCTGGTCAGAATGTGGCAGCAGAGTGTTTGGTCTCTTTTACTTATTACTTACAGGTAGCATAAACCACAATGTGCAGTTTATGCTGTGTGTGCGGTCATTGCCAATGTGTGCCTGGAATGCCAAGTATTTCACTGTAATGCGGTTGCAGAGAGGAGCACACATTTAATATGTATTTTATTATTATTTATAATAATTATTCATTTGTTATTAAATAATGTTGTGCCCCCTTACTGATTAATGGACACCATGAAATGTTCATGACATTTGTACTGTATATTTAACAAAAACTAAATGTTATTTTTTTCATTTCTATGTTTGATGCAGTGCTCATCGGACTTCTTCAGTATAGCTACACAACAAGTATGTATTCACTTCTTTGTTTATTTGTGAGTGTGAAACTCTGTTCTGTTACTGTGCTTGATAACGTCAGTGAAATGCTGGCTGCTCTGTTGGTGTTTTTTGCCCCTAAAAGCTGCTCTGTTGGTGATTTTGTTTCTGATTGTAAATAATCTTGGAAAGATTATTTTAGAAGATATGTTGAGTCTGATTATGTCAATTGATGCTGGACATGTTCCGTATTTTATGTGGAAAACAACTGTGATAAATCAGTCGGAGAAAGCAAGCATGCTGGTAAACAGTAACACTAGTAATCAGATTAATGTATCAAAGTTAGTAATCAGATTAACGTAATGCCGTTTGGCAAATGGAATAATTCCAGAGAGCTCATTGATGTTTCATTTTATTGTCACCGAAGTAATAAATAACATCTGGTATTTTTGTGGATTTGTTATGATTTGTATTGGCTACTGACAGTCAGCAGGCATGTAAGCGAGTTGAGGAAACTACTGTCCATTGGAAACGTTTAATGAGGAGACACAGCACTCAAAGGATCTCCCATAGAAATGTATGGCGTTAGTTTGTAACACAAAGATGACAGGCGTCTACACATATACCGCCCCTTTCGCCACCAGAAGTTGACATGTGAATACATTGTGCCAATCATGTGGTGTGTTGCGAATACATTGTGCCCATCATGTGATCTCACAGCTGGAGCGAGGTTGGTGTCGTAAAGCCTTGCGCACACACAGCTCTGCCCGATATAGGACTTTGCTTAAAGTAGGGGAGAGCCAGGACAGTTCAAACATATTTAACCTACATCTGTCCAGTTTGAACCAAACTGTTCAGAAATTATTTCAGCAAAAGTGGGACATGTGTAATGTTTTATCCGCCCTATCATAGAGTTCAAACATACAGTTTACGCCATATCAACTTCCCTCAATTTCAATATTTTTCAACACATTACGATTGGTTCTTCCAAAAGGTTTTAGATAGATTGCTGCTGGGCTAAATGTCTTAAGCCACCCTTACACCAGAAGACTTTGACAAGATTTGGGTAAGATTCTTGAAAGATTGTAGTCTTTTGAGGTAAAACGTGCATAGGGGCATTAATTAAAAGACTCTTTCAGAAATCTTGTCAAAGTCTTCTGATGTATGGGTATTAGTGAATGTCTGTCAGTATCTCGTTTTGCATGGAATTGCAGAGCTTGAACAGTGTACCCATTTATATCATGTTTCTACCGTGCAAAATGTTATTTCACTATGTTTATTCATGGGTTTGGCCACTGCACATCCAAATAAGTGCCCTTAAAGACCCACAGCCAGTGGCGATTTACAATTTACACGCACATGTTGAATGAAATTTGACTTGTGCTGCAATTAGTAAATCAATATACAATTAAGACAATAAAGAGACCAAAATGTGTTAATTTATGTTGTCTAACAAAACCTATACAACAGAAAACGTTCGTCTTAACACATAGATTTGCAATTGCAAACTCTACCGAAATTATTTGTAGCCTATGTGGTCGTCCTCACGTTATTTGTCATTGACTTGAGCTACAGTGTAAAACTTTATCAGGTGACCAGTCGGCTAAAAATGCTTAGTTGTTTGATGCTGTATGAGACATTTTACTGCACAACAAAATGATTACACGTTGGGCTTAGAGGGCAAACTGTACGATTGTACTTGATCTGTAAGACGATAAAGAGACCAAACAGTACGAGAAGGAGTTATGGTGGGCTACTAACTGTTGTCATTACATGAATGCAGATGGGCATTTTTCACAGGTAATGGGAAACTTCCTGTTTCTTCTGTCACAAATGAATGTGTTAATACATGTTGCCTAACAAAAAATATACAACAGAAAACGTTCTTCTTAACACATACATTTGCAAAATCTACCGAAATTATTTGTATGTGGTCGTCACGTTATCTGTCATTGATTTGGGCTACAGCGTAAAACTTTATCTAGCTTTATCTAACTAGTTTATCAGGTGACCAGTCGGCAAAAATGCTTGTTTGGTGCTGAATGAGACATTTTACTGCACAACAAAATTATTACATGTTGGGCTTAGAGGGCAAACTGTAAGATTTTGCTTGATCTGTATGTTACCTGGCTGATGGGGCCATGCGCGGATCTACGGGGTGGCAAAGGGTGGCAACTGCCACCCCTGGGACACAGTCTTGCCACCCCTGTTGCCACCCCATTTATAAATCAGATAATATTTTTTTAAGTATATTTTATGTTCATACATGTTGGACTGTGAGAAGGTGTGAAACCCGCACCAAACTCCTCTCAAACAGAAATCGCCGATTTAGAATCCCCCGCCCCCTCACAATGGTTTCACCCATCACCATCAGCGCAGTGACCCCCGTGAAATTTCACCATTGGCAGCAGATTGCACAGTGCATGCAACTATGTGTCAACTGTCTGTAGGCCTACAACGAAGTGGTAAGTTTGACCACCAAGTCGAAAAAGTCCATAATCAGACCCATAGTCAGTCCATCAGTTAACCCGGCAACAACCTCACTGTTAGGCTACGTCATTTACATCCGTAAGATTTTGTCTCATCGAATTTTTTGATGATGGTCAGGTCAGATAATAAGGGCATGCTCATGCGTAGCTTAACGTTTAACGTTTAAAGTCTATTTGTGTGTGTCGCTAGTTTATAACATTTGATTGTAGCCTAAATACTGCTGTCAATGTCAACCCATACACGTGATGATTCAACACGGGTTCTCAAAATTGTCATGCATCCACTTTCCCAGCATCTATGACTATCCAAATTTGGTCGACATGTCAAATCAAACTAGAATATCTAATCGGTGTCAAGCTGGTGGCGGTTGCGTTTTTTTTACCCTTTCTTTTCATATATAGTGTGAATCAATCTACACAAGTAAAAGTAGCCTACAGTTACATGACTGAAATTCTACTCAATCACAATAAGTAAAAGTAGCCTACTATTTTCAAACAAACCCTACTCAGAGTAGGCTACTAGTCTAGACGTTTGAAAGCACATCACATATGAAGCGTTGTGCATGAGATGTAATTGCTTAGATTCCAGTTAAATCTTCCAGTTTCATTGGGTGATAGATTTCAATAATTTGCTGGTACTGTAGATGAACCAACAAGCTGAGGCCAGCACAGGAGTTTGTGTCCTCAAGAAATTAACATGTTGCTTGTTCACTCGTGTTTGAGGTCGTTTTAATAGGATATTTATAAAGGTACTTTAATACAGTATACATGTACTTCCTTATTCACCACTTTGTGAGTGAGTGAGTAGCCTAAATTGTGAATGGCAAAACGTAACATTTGGCACTAAAGATCAGGGACTGAGGGAGACTGATTTCCATTTAGGTTCGTTCTGAGCAAAAACATTATTTGATATCACAATATTATAATATCTATATAATATTAGGTCTTAAAAATAATAGCCTAACTTAAAGGCACAGAAAATGTCCTTGCTTTAAGCCTTGCAATAGCCTAACCTATGTATGGTGCTACCAACTGCATGACAGGCCTATACATATTTGCCTAGTGTCTCTGGTATCTTATTTCACAAATTGTTTCAGTAATTTAGACTACATACTTGGAAAAGGCAGTTAGATAGTGTTGGATATTAATATTCTTTTTTTTTATCTACCGATGGCTTATTTTGTATGACTAAATTTGTCCATATTCCCTCAAAACTCACTAGAAGACATCATTTGAGGGGTCATGTTTTAAAAATACCCCCAAATCATCAGAATCTTGTTTCAATCCATATAACCTAAATCTATTTATGGCTTATTTTATAAATGTATCCATATTCCCTCAAAACTAACTAGAAGAAATCATTTGAGGGGTCATTTTTTAAAAGAATTCTCTGGGGGAACATACCTCCAAACCCCCCTAGAATTGCTTTTTGACACTGTATAATTTAAGTACAGACTACACAGACTGTATAGTGATTACACAGAGAAAGAAATTCAAATATTAAGACCCACATCATCCAAAACGCCAGCTACATCTCCGATTTGCCTCCCACCTCGTGTAATGTAATGTAGGGAACAAAACATTTTCAATGAAATCCGTAGAATTTTAAGTTTTGAATAATGTCCATGGCCCCCCTTCAGGAACCTCATGCCACCCCTTCGCCACCCCAGGAAAAAATCTCTAGATCCGCCCCTGGATGGGGCACGGGAGAAGCAGCCTGTCAGCGACCATGCCTGCTATCTGAAGACGCTTACTGAACTGTTATGGTGCTGCGCATCTGGCGTGCCCTGCGCGCGACCGCGTGAGTTCACGTGACAAAGGAAGAGAGATAGGCTGGTCGGGTGTGCGCAAGGAGGTGACTCATTTCGGGGCATTGTTTCAGTCGTTTTTAATGGCTCAGGTTTTCAAAAGATCATTTCAAAACCGACCTCAGTAAAATCTTAATAATATTAATAATTAAAAAAAAAAAAAAAGTTTCAAAAGGGCATTTTCGTAGCCTGGCAGGCCATCCTATATCATTGAAATGTATAGTCTGGCATCGAACCATTCACCTCGCTTAATCCAAGGGGCGGGCTGAGAATTGTCTTTCAAACTGCCTAGGCATGCAATAGGCCAGCGCTACGACCATATCCGTATCCGGTCGGCAAAACGGCAAATACATCCTTCTTCGAAAGGAATGACTTAAGTGCATTGTGTTTCTCAACTTTCAAAGAAAAGCACAAGTCCAACTTCTCCAAAGTTGACGCCAACGCCGATTCAAACAACCGCTCTTCGTTCGCCATAGCCACCTTCCTTGTTGTTCACCGTCGCAGGACTGACGTTATCCTGTTAAGCCCGCCTTAAGACTCTCTAGCAAAATAGAGCGCTGTGATTGGATGAGGTCCACGGCGTCAGCCAATAGAAATCCCTATGGTTTGATACTAGACGTACAGGCTGAGCAAATTAATTTGCCGCCGCTAGGGTGCGTCTAGATTTCTAGGCTAGCATTTTCGTTGATAAAGGGCAAACTTCCTAGTGCTTTAGCACCACCTAGTGTCTATTTATGCCACCTTAAATTATAGCATAAACAGAGATCAGAGATCAAGGACAGGGCAAATGAAACTGAAATGACGGAGAAGTTTAACTACAGTAGCTTTAACATTAGGCAGTTGTATTGGTCTATAATGTAGGCCTACATTCAGGCCAACTGCAACAGAAAGTGACGTCATGTCAAGTGATATCAAGTGAACATGCCAATGCACAAGGCTGTTTACCATCCATTTGGACCTAGACTGGAGCAGAGTTGCGTTCTGCATGCCGTTCATTCTCGTTAATAAATTCTCTGACGGTAGGCTAGTATATTTTTGTATATTTTGCTTACACAGGCAGTGCAGATTTTACGTAGACCTAGGTCACTAAGGGTTCCTATGCAAAGGGAAAAGACCCTGCCCTGAGGTAGAAGCTGAAAGACTTATAGGAACTGCGGTTAGAGTAACCTAATAATCTCCAAATCCGTCCTGTCCGACCTTCGGAAAAAAGGGTTATAGGAACTTTATGCAGCAAAAACCGTAAGGCCTAGGAATGTGAAACTTGATAATGTGGTCCCAGACCTCGATCTCTACTCAGACCCCAAACCATGAGGTACTGCACTGATAGGTGGTGCTAACCATGAGGTACTGCACTGATGGGTGGTGCTAACCATGAGGTACTGCACTGATAGGTGGCGCTATAATAACTCTACTCAGACCCCAAACCATAAGGCACTGCACTGATGGGTGGTGCTAACCATGAGGTACTGCACTGATGGGTGGCCCTGTAATAATCATCTCTACTCAGACCCCAAACCATGAGGTACTGCACTGATAGGTGGTGCTATAATAATCAATTTGAAAAAATGCTCATACTTCAAGTCCAGCCCAGCCCAGTAATAACAGCAGTTAATGTATAGCCCAGTAATAACAGCAGTTATTGTATAGCCCAGTAAGTAAGGAATAACGGCCGCCGAGGTGTCCTATATGTGTATAAAATGTGTATATAAAGCCTAGTCAGCAGTAACTGGTAAAATCTCACCATAATGTAATAACACTGTTGTGGTCTTTACTGTTTATTGTTTGTCATCTGACTGACTCTCTGTACTCTGTAGGTTGTGGCCCTCCCCCTCAGGTGGAGCACACCAAGCCGATAGAACAGACCGTGTTTCCAGTGAACCACACAATGCGTTACGAGTGTGAACATGGTTTTAAGAGGAAAGCGGGAACATCAAGCCTGATCAAATGCAAAACAACAGGCTGGGAATCCAAACTCAATCTGACTTGTATCGGTAAGACACTGATCTGTAGGCACCACAGTAGTGACTGATGAGGTTTAATGTTGTTGTATTGTTCTGTGCTAGTGGACATTGTCGCTAGCCTGATGTCATCAAAAGGCGTATAATGACATTAGCGTATGAGCCTGATATCATCAAAAGGCGTATAATGACATTAGCGTATGAGCCTGATATCATCAAATGGCGTAGAAGCCTGATATCATCAAAAGGCGTATAATGACATTAGCGTATGAGCCTGATATCATCAAATGGCGTATAAGCCTGACATCACATGGCGTATAATGACGTTAGCGTATAAGCCTGATATCATCAAATGGCGTATAATGACGTTAGCGTATCATAAGTCATTTAGCGTGTCATACAACACATTTTTCACGTTTCACTTCTCAATATGTTTACATTATTGTGCATTGTCTCAAAGAATCCAGAAACGGAAGGTACCGAGCAGAGAGTAAAACGAAGATTCCAAATCGGGGAAAGCAGGTGAGATGAGTGGCTTTGCCCACAACAATTTCATATTATGATGTGTATATTTGCAAATCTGATTTGATTAGAAAAAAATAGAACGCCATATATTACCCTGCGCCATATTTTTGGTGCCTCATGTGGTTTATTCACACTTTTCTGGCTTACTATTGCCTAAACATGGCTATCTTCTGTGATTGCCGCTAGCATAATCATTTTGCTAGCAATTGAGCAAAGCATTCTAAAGTTGATTTAACATTAAATATTATGCCAATGGGCAAGACTGTCAATTCAGAACACTTGTAATTGATCTAAAGTAGGCTACATGTACATGCATCTGTAAAAACGCTGTTGTCAATGTAAATTAGCATCGTCATACGTGGGGGCATATTAGGGGGCAGCCGTGGTCTACTGGTTAGCGCTTCGGACCAGTAGGCACGGCTGAAGTGCCCTTGAGCAAGGCACCTAACCCCTCACTGCTCCCCGAGCGCCGCTGTTGTTGCAGACAGCTCACTGCGCCGGGATTAGTGTGTGCTTCACCTCACTGTGTGTTGACTGTGTTTCACTAATTCACGGATTGGGATAAATGCGGACACCAAATTTCAAAAGGGATCAAAAGAGTATATATACTTATACAGCTAACTGACACTGGGGATCAGGGGCAGAGTGGCAATCAGGACGATCGGGAGTTTTCCTGGTGGGCCGGCCCACAGAACTTCTAGCGCGGCCCTGCGTTGTAGGCTACATGAGACATACTTATAAACTTTTCCGCGAAAATCTCAAAGATTTACACTTTAAAGTTATATTAAGTCCAACCAATATTTATACCACTCACTGTCTGTATGTTATTCATGGTTACCCTGCACACTCATCTCTACCATGCTGATTTATGTGAAGACTAGCCTTAATTTTTTATCTTAATTCATTTTTGTCTTATTCAGGTGTTACAGAACTTTAATGGTCACAAATAAAAAAAAAATACAATTTAATTTGTTTATTTGTTCTTTAATTAACGCAGGCCTAGGCTAGAATGGAGCAAAGCCTCCTGGGAATGGGGAATGAGTTTCTGGTTTATCCAATGAACAGATTGCAGGTCAAGTCTATTTACAGAAGTGTAGGGGGATAAATGAGCGGCCCCTTGTCTAATGGCATGACCCTGATTAATGGGCCACTCAGGCTGATAAGTGGTTTGTGGAACTCGTTGGAACTGTCTATATGTAAGCCTTTATAGGCCTACTTTAATCTACCTATTGAAAGTGCCTGGTTTTTCAATTATTCAATTCCATGTGTTATTAGGTTGACATTGTCTGTGGCTAGGCCTTTTTTAAATGTATACGGGCAACTATTGGAGTGCTATGATACCCAGCTTGAAATTCCCATCCACCCACAAAGCTGTTTTTATACTGCACTTAAACATCTAGTTCCTTACACATTTATTGAAAGTGCCTGGTTTGTGGTTGATAGGCTTGTTGTATTGCATTAGCACTACAGTTCCTTTCTCCAAATGTAGCCTATACGTAGCCAATTTTAAATTGACATATATTTTGTTTGTGCTATTGATGTGTGCGTGTTTGAAGGGGGTGTTGGGAGGGGAAGGGGGGCCGGTGCCTTCAGAATTTTCCCGGTGGATTTTAGTGCCCCACTCCGCCCCTGCTGGGGGTTATCAGACAGGTTTGTGTAATCAAATTTAATCTGCAGATGAATGTGATACAATAGATTTGCTAGCTAAAACGCATCTTATGGTTTAAATGAGGTATAAAACAATTGTAAGCGACTCTAAAACAAGAGTTCTCCAGATATTAGATATTCATAAGTTATAATATTGAATTTGTTTAATCTGATTAAGAGAGGTGTTAATTCAAGAGAGATGTGCAATGTGTGTATAACCTATAGCAAAATGAATTGATGATGATGATAACAATAATAATAATAATAATAACAGTAGGCCACTCCCCTACTGTCCCATGGCACTCAACCCAGTAGCAGTAGGAGCAAAAACTATTCTGTACTGTTGTTGGTGACATGCCTACTATCTCCTATATTGTCCCACACCACTCACCTACTGTCCCACACCACTCACCTACTGTCCTGCACCACTCACCTACTGTCCTGCACCACTCACCTACTGTCCCACACCACTCACCTACTGTCCTGCACCACTCACCTACTGTCCCACACCACTCACCTACTGTCCTGCACCACTCACCTACTGCACCACTCACCTACTGTCCTGCACCACTCACCTACTGTCCTGCACCACTCACCTACTGTCCTGCACCACTCACCTACTGTCCCACACCACTCACCTACTGTCCTGCACCACTCACCTACTGCACCACTCACCTACTGTCCTGCACCACTCACCTACTGTCCCACACCACTCACCTACTGTCCTGCACCACTCACCTACTGTCCTGCACCACTCACCTACTATCTCCTATATTGTCCCACACCACTCACCTACTGTCCTGCGCCACTCACCTACTGTCCTGCACCACTCACCTACTGTCCTGCACCACTCACCTACTATCTCCTATATTGTTCCACACCACTCACCTACTGTCTTGTGCCACTTGCCAAATGTTCCTTGGGGTTAGGTTTACAGTTACGGTTGGCATAGTTGGCAAGTAGAATGGGATAGTAGGCAAGTGGCACGAGTCATGAGACAGTGTTATGGGACAGTGAGTGAGTAGTACAGGACAGTGGTGCGGGACAGTGAGTGAGTAGTACAGGACAGTGAGTGAGTAGTACAGGACAGTGACATGGGACAGTGAGTGAGTAGTACAGGACAGTGACATGGGACAGTGAGTGAGTAGTACAGGACAGTGAGTGAGTAGTACAGGACAGTGAGTGAGTAGTACAGGATAGCGGTGCGGGACAGTGAGTGAGTAGTACAGGACAGCGGTGCGGGACAGTGAGTGAGTAGTACAGGACAATGGTGCAGGACAGTTGGCAAGTGGCACAAGACAGTAGCTGAGTGCAGCAAGGCAGTAGACAAGTGTCACGGGACAGTGGCGCAGGACAGTAGGCGAGTGTCACGGGACAGTGGCGCAGGACATTAGGCGAGTGTCACAGGACAGTGGCGCAGGACAGTAGGCGAGTGTCACAGTGGCGCAGGACAGTAGGCGAGTGTCACAGTGGCGCAGGACAGTAGGCGAGTGTCACGGGACAGTGGCACAGGACGGTAGGCGAGTGTAACAGTGCAGGACAGTAGGCGAGTGTCACGGGGCAGTGACGCAGGACAGTAGGCGAGTGTCACGGGACAGTGGCGCAGGACAGTAGGCGAGTGTCACAGTGGCGCAGGACAGTAGGCGAGTGTCACGGGACAGTGGCGCAGGACAGTAGGCGAGTGTCACGGGACAGTGGCGCAGGACAGTAGGCGAGTGTCACAGTGGCGCAGGACAGTAGGCGAGTGTCACGGGACAGTGGCGCAGGACAGTTGGCGAGTGTCACGGGACAGCATACGAGTCAGTTCCTTACGAGACAGCACTGTGCGTGTACTGTATAACTCAAATAGTGTGAGAAAACAGTATTAGACTTGTGTTTGTACATGCAGTCACATATCTTGATGGACTTTTATAGACTTGATGGACTTTTATAGACCCCTTTCTTACACACCGCGAAATACACTAATTAACTGGGAATTTAGTGGGATGGCCATGTGTGATAATGCACTGGACTCACTAAAGTTGACATGAGGTTTTTGAATTACACATACAGTAGCCAGCGGTGTCTCGTAAGTAACCAAGTAGTGTTGCATAGCTCCTGTAAAATTGACAAAATCAGACTCAACATATCTGCTCAATTACAAATTCAACAACCTGAACTTCCAGCAACAAACAGAGGGAAACTAAACTTGATGTCAGTGTTCAGCTTGATAGACTACGAAACACTTGAAAAAACGGTACAGAATCTCAGCTCTTCCACATGTGTCTTAGACACTCTGCCTACCAATTTCTTCAAAACTGTTTTTCACCTCATAGCGGCGGATGTCCTTCAAATTGTAAATGTATCACTGCTGTCTGGCACTTTTCTAAGTTACTGAAAACAGCTGTTGTAAAGCCACTTCTCAAGAAGAATAACCTGGATGCCTCCATGCTAAACAATTACAGGCCCATATCCAATCTACCTTTTATTGGCAAAATTATAGAAAAAGTAGTCTTTAATCAATTAACCACCTTCCTAACATCAAATGGGTATTTTGATTACTTTCAGTCTGGTTTTCGGGCAAATCACAGCACTGAAACAGCTCTCAATAAAGTTTCAATGACATGCAGCCTCAACACAGATTCAGGTAAAACATCAGTCCTAGTGCTACTGGACCTTAGTGCAGCATTTGACACTGTTGATCACAATATTTTACTACACAGACTAGAACACTGGGTTGGATTTACAGGCATAGTTATCAGCGTCCTTGACCTGTGGTGTTCCCCAGGGGTCGATCTTGGGGCCACTATTATTCAACCTCTATATGCTCCCACTTGGACAAATCATTCAAAATAATTTGATTTCATATCATAGCTATGCAGATGACACACAAATTTACTTAGCTCTATCACCAAACGACTATGGTCCTCTTGAATCTATGTGTCAGTGTATAGAAAAAATCAACACCTGGATGTCTCAAAATTTTCTTCAGCTGAACAAAGAAAAAACGGAAGTAATTATATTTGGTAAAAATGAGGAAAGACTTAGGGTTGCCACTCTCCTTGACACAAAAGGGTTGAAGGCAAAGGATACTGTTAAAAATCTTGGTGTATTAATTGACAGTGATCTAAATTTCAACAGCCACATGAAAGCGATAACTAAATCAGCTTTTTACCACCTCAAAAATATTGCCAAACTCAGAGGGCTGATGTCAAAACATGACTTAGAAAAACTCATTCATGCATTTATCTCCAGCAGGGTTGATTACTGCAATGGACTGTTCACAGGCCTTCCTAAAAAGACTATTAAACAGCTTCAGGTGATACAAAATGCAGCAGCTAGGACTCTAACAAAAACTAAAAGAATTGACCACATTACTCCAATTCTTAAGTCCTTGCACTGGCTTCCAGTAAGTCACAGAATTGACTTTAAAGCACTATTGCTTGTTTATAAATCAGTAAATGGAGCAGGACCAAAATACTTGTCAAACATGCTTCAGCAGTACACACCTTCTCGTCCTCTCAGGTCCCAGGTGAAAAACCTGCTAGTAAAACCTACAGTTAGAACTAAACATGGTGAAGCAGCTTTTAGCTGCTATGCGGCTCAGCTGTGGAACCAACTTTCGGATGACATTAAAAAGGCCCCAACTGTAGCCAGTTTTAAATCTAGACTTAAGACCAAACTGTTCTCAGCTGCTAACTGTGCCGAGTTACAAATTCTGAATCTGCCTCGATAATTATTCTACTTTATATTACTTTTTTTTACTACTTTTGCCTTTGTTTTTGCTTACTAATTAGTCTTTATTTTTAAATGTTTTTACCTTGTGTTTTATGTTTTCTTTTTATTATGATCTTTACCTTTTAACTATTCTTTGACTATATTGCCCTTCTATGCTTTTATTTGTTATTATTGTTTGGTTTTGTTTATGTAAAGCACATTGAATGACCTCTGTGTATGAAATGTGCTATATAAATAAACTTGACTTGACTTGACTTGTAGCCATTTTCTTACTATGTTAAGAGGTCAAAAGAGCGGTTTGAAGAGTTACTCCCTTAGGCTAGCTTTGTAGCTTGCCTGGTTTCTCGCTTTTTTAAACACTCGGTGACCCTAGGAAAACAGACCTACAGATGTTAAAATGTTAAAATGTAGTTAAAAAAATGTGCAGAATTGTCCTTTAACAACCGGATTGCCAAATCTCATGTACACTTTCGTTTCTGTTTTCAGTGACATCTGCATAAGACTGCCCAATGCAACAACCCTGGCGGGCCTTCCTTGTCTCCCCCTGGTGGCGGCTGTGCGCTTGTTTGTTCACAGTGTCTTCCTGTGTGGCACAGGTGACCCGACCAGGTGTGTCTGATTGGCCAGGGATTGATGGGGCTATGAAAGGCCCATTCATTCCGTACTTGTTGCTGCTCTCCTCCTCCCGGGATTTTTTACCTATTTTTTTTGTTTGTTTTATATCCCTAGACTGACTTTGCACCACATGTTTGGTTGTCTGTCATTACACTGACCTGCAGCACACTTTTGCATTCTTTATTCTTATTTATTATTATTATTATTATTATTATTATTATTATGCTTTAATAAACTGACTTTATTATTATTGAAATCTGCATGTGGAGTCCCCTTCATGTATCATGCCTAGAGAAGAGGTCTGTTCAGTCCCATTTGTGCGCCTGTTTCTTTAAAAATATAAGGCATCAAAAGTTGGCCTGTTGGACTTTTGGAATGACACATTTTGTATAATAGTCATGCAAAAATATGTTTAATAGTTTTTTTTAATTTTCATACAAATACAGAAATACAGAAGATAGCAACAAAGGACAAATTATTGAAAAGATTTGATGTGTTTACAGCCAGGTGGGTATGTGTGTAAAGGGTAGCTGAGGTAGGGGGTGGATTAGTGAACAGGTGGGGAATGTGTGTAAAGGGTAGCTGAGGTAGGGGGTGGATTAGTGAACAGGTGGGGTATGTGTGTAAAGGGAAGCTGAGGTAGGGGGTGGATTAGTGAACAGGTGGGGTATGTGTGTAAAGGGAAGCTGAGGTAGGGGGTGGATTAGTGAACAGGTGGGGTATGTGTATAGCTGAGGTAGGGGGTGGATTAGTGAACAGGCCTAGACCAGAGTCAAGAGGGTGCAGAAGCCTCCAAAACTCTGTGGCATGTAGGTGAGCATTGCCCTTTCACTGTGCAAGATGCACAAATCAGCACAGAACTGCACTCTAGTGCATTTGAAACATCTATACCTACTGTTCTTACATCAGTATGTCTGTTCTACTCTATGATACTGTTTAAATTGTCCCTTGGAGATAAATAAAGGGTTTGAATTGAATTGAAATGTCCACTGCTGAGTCCACTTCCGTGAGACACTCAGGAAGTCAAAAGCTAGCACACACACCCCCATCCTTATTAATGGGACCGAGGTGGAGCCTGTCACCAGCTTTAAGTTTCCTGGTGTCCGCATCTCCAAGAAGCTCTCTTGGACCCTCAACACCTGTACCCTGATCAAGAACCTCTTGGACCTTCAACACCTGTACCCTGATCAAGAACCTCTCTTGGACCCTCAACACCTGTACCCTGATCAAGAACCTCTCTTGGACCCTCAACACCTGTACCCTGATCAAAAACCTCTTGGACCCTCAACACCTGTACCCTGATCAAGAAGGCTCACCAGTGTCTCTTCTTGCTGAAGAGACTAAAAAAGGTCCACCTGTCTCCTCAGATCCTGGTGAACTTCTACCGCTGCACCATTGAGAGCATTTACTCACCAACTGCGCCACAGTATGGTTTGGCAACTGGTCTGTCTCCGACCGAAAAGCACTGCAGAGGGTGGTGAAAACTGCCCAACGCATCACTGGTTCCTCACTCCCCTCCATCGAGGCCATCTGGCATGTGTGTATCCTCTGCGTGCCTGGAACACCCACAATCCTGTGCACAATTATGGAAGATTTCAAATCTGTACCAAACAAGGCAGTTCACTACTGTATGTATTTAAATGTAAACATTGTCTTATTGCCAATATGTAAAATAGCCTAAATGAAGTATGGGCTCAGGTCATTTTGACACCGTAGTCGTGAAAAGAAGGCATTTAGGAAAGGTATTTAAAACTTTTCTAATGAGCACGATTGCAAACTAAATATTACACTTTTCTCTTTACGATTTTGCTTAATGGTTGCTGCTCTGTGGTTTATTTTGGCAGATTAATCAAACATGTTTAATTGAATTCATGACGTGGGAGGATGGCAGTGGTGCATTTTAATCAAACATGTTTAATTGAATTCATAGACGTGGGAGAATGGCAGTGGTGCATTTTAATCAAACATGTTTAATTGAATTCATAGACGTGGGAGAATGGCAGTGGTGCATTTTAATCAAACATGTTTAATTGAATTCATAGACGTGGGAGAATGGCAGTGGTGCATTTTAATCAAACATGTTTAATTGAATTCATAGACGTGGGAGAATGGCAGTGGTGCATTTTAATCAAACATGTTTAGTTGAATTCATAGACGTGGGAGAATGGCAGTGGTGCATTTTAATCAAACATGTTTAATTGAATTCATGACGTGGGAGAATGGCAGTAGCGTATTCATTGTTTTTCAAAAATAAGCGGGCAGGAGGCTGTTCAATTGCACACACCTGCAGCTTCCTGCACACTCGCTAGTCTGACTCCCATGCAGGCTGTCATTAGTCTCTCACTCCAAAGTCCCTTATACTTATATTGGGGCAGCCGTGGCCCACTGGTCAGCACTCTGGACTTGTAACCGGAGGGTTGCCGGTTCGAGCCCCGACCAGTGGGCTGTGGCTGAAGTGCCCTTGAGCAAGGCACCTAACCCCTCACTGCTCCCCGAGCGCCGCCGGGATTAGTGTGTGCTTCACTTCACTGTGTGCTGTTTGTGTTTCACTAATTCACCGATTGGGTTAAATGCAGAGACCAAATTTCCCTCACGGGATCAAAAAAGTATATATACTTATACTTATATACACACACACACAGACACACACACACACACGCAGACACACAGTGGGGGTACAGGCAATACTAAATACCAAAATATCAAACATCCTTAAACCAATTTTTAAATCAATATGAATTCAAGTCTCAATGACTTCAACCACAACATGATGAGGGTTTTCTTAGAACTCTGAGTAATTTCTTGAAATTAGAACTTGAACTGCAACTGTAAGGGTCCTGTCGTGTTTTGTTTTCCCTGTTTAGTGTTTTCCTTCATGTCTGCTCCTCTTGTGTCTTCCTGTTTGCTTTGTTTACTTCCTGTGTCCTGTTCCATGGGCTCCTTTGTTTTGCCATGTGTTTCTGTTCCCTGTGCCTGTGTCTCCGCCCCTCACCTGATCCTTGTTAGTTTAATTATGGTTTCCAACTGTCTCTTGTTCCTTGTTCGCCTGTGCTTTGTTAGCCCCTGTGTATTTAAACCCTCTGTCTCCCCTCAGTCCCCTGTCAGTCATTGATGTTGTTACGTGGTTTGCTGTACGATTCATCGCATTAAAAATGACGGTTTTCCTCAAACTCGCCCTGCCTCGACTTGCCCTGCGCCTCGGTCCAGCTCTCTACAGCCGACGGTTACAGAATGACCGACCAAACTACCGATCAAGCAGGCAAGTGTTTGGTTTGGTTTGCTATCCCGTCTCCTACAAGGATTTTGGAAAGTCGGCCTTCTGAGCAACCCGACTCCCCATTAAGAGGTTCCCCAGTATTTTGAAAGACTGCTGGTCCTCTGGGGAAGGTTGGCATTGTTTATGTGGCCTGTATGGGCTCCCCCTATTAAGTCAGGTTCTGCTCAAGGTTTCTTCCTGGAATATGGGAGTTTTTCCTTGCCACAGTTGCCATATGGCGTGCTTGTGGGGGGGGTAAGAGGGTTAAGGCTGCCAGTCTTATGATGTCATTTTCTATATTTTTGATGTGTTGCTGAGTAGATCATAAACAGCAAAGAAAAGTGATTTGATAATGACTGACTGACTATTATTGTGTTACATGCTTCAAATGTAAAGCACTTTGAGCTGCATTCTGTGTATGAAAGGTGCTATACAAATAAAGCTTATTATTATTATTATTATATTATGTAATCGTTTTTTCAGCTTTTAAAAATACTTTTGGAACTACTCAGTCCCTGTGTGCGATCTCACCTTTCTTCACTTGGTCCTCTGGGGAGGAATGGCCGGGCCTCACTCCAGTCCCGGCTCCCCGACGTTCTCCAGTCCCGGCTCCTCGCCTCGCTCCTGTGCCGGCTCTGCAACTTCTGGTCCCTTCCTGTTCCTAACCTCCCTGTTTCCATGACTCCAGTCCCCGCTCCAACTCGAGTCCCCAGTCCAGTCCCGCATCAGATTCCTGCTCCAGCTCCTGCTCCAGTCTCGAGTTCGACTCCGATTCCGGCTCCGGCCTCAGGCCAGGCTCCAGATCCTGCTCTAACTCCAGCCCTGAGTCATACTCCTACGCTGGCTCAAGCTCCAGTCCCGACTCCGGCTCCAGTCAGGACTCCGGCTCCAGCCATCCATGTCCGGTCGTCCACCCCAGGGGGTCAGGATTTGGAGGGTTAGCTTCAGCCAGTTAGCATGGCATTTGGCCGCTGACATCTTTGAAAACATGGCGTTACATGGTTGCAACTTCCGGCACCAGTTTGCACATGCTGATTGGTAGATGCTTCATTGACAGCTCATGCACGAGTTTCGAGTTGGGCATGAGCTCCGTCGCGTGTGCATGGTGGTAAACCATTTCTCTACATTTCCTGGAAGACGATGAGCGACTTGTAGGCCTACCTGGATTACGCTCCAAACTTCAGACATACAGCCTAGTTTAATATTGTATGAGATTATTATGTGGGGACTAAACTAATACAAAGAAAATATTAGGGATGCACGATATATCGGCGGCCGATATATTACTAGCCGATAAGTGAAAAAATGAAAATATTATTATCGTCCGATAACAGAATTCTGGCCGATAATTTGCGCCGAAACTTTTTAAAGTCCTAATTTAGGCCTACGTAAGGTCCGTCTGGCTACACTGAGCTACTTGAGCTTGGTTGGCTATACTTTTTCCTCAATATAATGTCAGCGGTGTGACTATTTCACCACTCTAACAAAATCTGTGGATATGCGTTCATTTGGGAATCTGTGCATCTCAAAATCCTCTCGTGAATGATCTGCCATTTAACCTTAACAGAGCGGAGCTCAGCCCTATCTAGAGCCGTCTTGTGCTGGTGTGTTTGCACTTTACCGCGCTGGTTGGAGAAACAAAAAAAAAAACTTGTTAGTGGGATGAGTACGTAAGTAGGCTTAGTTCTAAGTTGTGTTTTAGTATTCTATTTGCATTACTTTAGCTTGGGTTTTGTATTACCTAGAATTATGCTAACCATTCATGCTTCAGTTCCAGACAGGTTAATAAGTTATTAAAACCTTCGGGGCTAACTCCTTTCATTTCTGCTGCAGCAGGTTGTGCGCAACAGAGTAGACAGACATAAGATACAGTCTGAGGAGTTGCAGCTTTATTCAGTTACCCGCAGTTGAAACTCAACCTAAAATTATGCTTATAAAATGCTTTCCGCAAATCACTTTTCACAATTTTTTTTTCAAGAGTAATAATATCGGTTATCGTATCGGTATCGGCCACAACAAACCAATAGGCTTGGGAATCGGTTCCAGGTATCGGTTAGGAATCGGTTTCAAACGTTCCGATCCATCAGAATCGTACACATCCACACGTTAACGATTCCACTAACGATTCCAATACAAAGCTTTGTTTTAGAAATGTTTACTTTTTTAGAAATTTTTAAAGCATTCAACTTCTGTATTGATATTGCACACTTGATATTCATTCTCTAAAACCACTTTAAATTAGACATTCAAAGCCAACAACTCTCAAAGCCATCCTATAAGTGTTCAGCAAATGGTACAGGAATCGATATGTGAATCGATAAGGAATCGCATTGATAAGCAGACTCGACAATGGCATCAAAATACTACCAGATCTCTGTAGTCATAAAATGTCCCTCGGGATGAATAAATCTCTTTCTCTATCTGTCTGGTTCTTTTTTATAATGGTCTCCTAGTAATTATGACAATCAATGTCTGATTATTGGTTTGCTTTTCAGAGACAATTATGGTGCATTTTATTGAAATCATGCTGCCTGCAATGAAATATCTAATCAGACTAATTAAGCCTACAGCCAATAGCCCCTGTTCACACCTGCTTTAAATAGATGTAGTGTTACCTGAATAGTTCCACATCCAGATTGCATAGTGTCACATGATCATAGTTACAAGACTTGCAGACATTTAAAATGCCTGGATACTCAGCAATTAATTGCTCAAACCGCAATATACCTGAATGCCAAGGTGTGGACTTCTATAGGTAAGTTGTTTCATTTGCATGACTTCATTTCAACAACCTATAAGTGTAAGGTTAACAAGCTGCAAGTCTTACATTGTGCACCTGCACACTGAAGGATTTGAATACCAGTCCAAAGCATTAGGCAAAGTAAATGATTGGTGTATACAAAGTCTGTGATCCTACTCAATGACTCCCATTGTGTTATCCTAAAAATTTACATCACACTATAGGCCTTGAACAGAAAATCTACAGCAAACTACATTTTTATTAATTTGAATCTTTTATTAATGAGTTCATCATTTGTGCAACATATACTCTGCACTCGGCCTTTTTGGCCGAGGATGTCACTGATAATGAACAGGAGGGTTTGGCGATGGGAAAGGCTATTATTGATGATGTGGGGGCGAGGAGAGTATGGATGACGTGGAGCAGGATTTTGATTTTGATGCAGAGGAGGCAGGTATGGGTGACGTGGAAGAGGAACTGGGCAATGAGCACATTGTGGTACATGATTATTGTTACCCTAGCACAACAGAGACATCCAATGTTCTTCTAGACCATGCATACATAGTCAGTGATTCACCACAAACACTGAAACGCAAGGTAAATGTGGTGGAATGTAAACTCCAAGAATGCCGCAAACGGATAAAGGTCCAAAATGACAGATTTAACAGATTAAAAAACAAAAGTTCACAGTCTATCCTCGATCATCCTTGAGTTGAAGCAGAAAGCGCTTATTTCTTCTCCGTGTGCTGAGCTTCTAGAGGGCTCCATATCTGGTGTGCCTATGGAAATGCTGTTGAGAGTTACAAGGAATAGGACGTCTATTAGAATTTCAGAACAATTAAGAACATTTGCCTTAACCTTACACTTCTATTCTGCTAAGGCTTACGAGTATGTGCGCCAGTCCTTCGATCTCGTCCTTCCACACCCCCAAACCATCCGGAGCTGGTACAACTCGGTGGATGCAGGTCCTGGATTTACCAAGGCATCCTTTTCTGCACTTCGGTGTCATGTGGAGGACAATAAAAAACAGGGTAAAGAAACTATCTGTTCTCTCATGATGGATGAGATGTGCATTAGAAAGCAGGTAGAATATTCTGGGGGTAAAATTCAGGGCTATGTGGATGTAGGTAGTGGCCAAGTAAACTACTCCTTACCTGAAGCCAGAGAGGCATTAGTGGTCATGACGGTGTCCATTAATGAATCTTGGAAGATTCTTGGAAGATCCCTGTTGCCTATTTCCTCATCAATGGTTTGACTGGGGAAGAGTGAGCAAATATGATGAGGGAATGCTTGCACCGGCTCCATGCTACTGGTGTGCGTGTAGTGTCCCTCACCAGTGATGGCACAGCATGCAACTTTAGCATGTTTAAGGAGCTGGGAGCCAAGCTTCAGGTTCCACACATGGAAGCTTCTTTTCCTCACCCTGCTGATCCCTCGCAAAATATCCATGTGTTGTTGGATGCATGCCATATGATCAAGCTCTTCCGAAATGCCTTAGCGGATGGTGGTGTTTTTCAGACTCCTGATGGAGGGAAAATAAAATGGCAGTATTTAGCACATCTAAATAAATTGCAGGAGGACGAGGGCTTACGCCTGGGCAACAAGTTGAAAATGGCCCATACTGAGTAGCAAAAACAAAAAATGAAAGTGAACCTGGCAGCTCAGGTATTGAGTTCTAGTGTGGCAGACGCCCTTGTCTACTGTGATGAAGAGCTCCACTTACCTCAGTTAAAGGAACACGCCACCCAATGTCAGTAGTAATATATGTTCTTACCTTAACTTTCACGAGTTGAGTCATACCTCTCCCGTGTCGGTACGTGCACTCAAGCGCTCTGGTGCACAGCGCGAATATGTTAGCATGTTGCTATGCTAGCGGGCTCAGACGTAGCCAGACGTAGAAGTAATCAAAAACATCCACGGTTTCCCGACTTAAATACAGTTACACGAGTAGTTGATTAAAATGTCTACGGTCAAACAACATGAAACGTGGCGATTTTCCAAGCGAATAAACAGGAGAACTACAATGTTTGGCGCAATAGCACTTTGGAGTACTTCGACCTAGCGTAGTAATATTAATTAACACCTAATTGTAGATCCTATCCACCACAGAGTATAGAATTCATGCTTGATCGACCCCTCAGCCTCCCCTCCCCTCTGAGTGAGAGAGAGGCACATGCATAGCAAAACTTATCATCCATCCGCCATCCATCAGCACCAAAGTTTTTTGACCAATTTTCAAAAAAGCACCCGCCCACCATCCGTAGGTTGTTTTAATGTATGGGTGATGCTGCTGACGTGAGTCTAGAAAGCTCTTGCCTG
Source organism: Alosa alosa (assembly GCF_017589495.1). NCBI lineage: Eukaryota > Metazoa > Chordata > Actinopteri > Clupeiformes > Clupeidae > Alosa > Alosa alosa. The sequence goes on along the minus strand of NC_063196.1, from coordinate 33,803,820 downwards.
TTCTAGAAAGACTGATCCAAAGCAGCAAATATATTAAAAGGCTAAAGTCCTACATTGGCTATGTTGTAGCCTATCCCCAGAATATCAGCAGCAAACTGTCTCTGTCTCGCAAAACAGTCTCCAAATAAAACGCACATCGGCATGTTGCCTATTTTGCCAGCTTGTGCAAATATATCATCCAAAATGCTTGATTGCATTCTCCACATTTTTAGCTAAATTTTCATGTACCACAACAGCATTTTTGTTCAGTGAATCTTTTGTAAATTGCTTTACAATAGCGTCGGGCCCTGTCAGCAGCCTTCGGCTTGCCTCTTGCCACTATTCACTCCTTGTCTTCCGATGCCATTTCTGAATCATCTACAGATGTTTACACACATTCACCTCCCTAAACAGAACCAACTTCACATTGACTTCAACCTGTGTTATATCCTAGATGGCTGGGTTATTTTGTTTCGATATTAGCCTATATATAAAACACTAGTAATTGTAGCCTACCATTCAGGGAATAGGCATTTAAAAGAGAGACAGAGAGTGATATGACTCCGAAATGACATTGGGCGATGGCAGTGCGAGATGTTCAGAACGTAAGAGCTAAAACTTCTACAAACTCTATAACATCCAACGGAAAAAGAAGGTAAGAAAAGTAGTCGGAAAACTTAGATGTGTAAGGCAAGCAAGCAAGTTGGCGGTTGTTACTAAAAATGTGAACATGCATGTTGCACTGTTGGGCAGTGGACTTTCAGAATGAATGGAGTCGGCGTTTCTTTAATATCGAGGCGTTTAGTCCGATTGGACTGCTGGTATAAAATTAATTGCGCTGTCTGTCTGAAAAAGACGCAATCTCTTCCCGTGCAGTCAAAATGAATGGGAGTCTTCAGAACAGGCTTGTCATAGTGTCACCCTGACATGACGGTGCGTAAAGTAGCCTATAATGTGAATGACTTGTTATTTTTATCAAGGATTTCTTTCTTTTTGCAAAAAAATAAAGTACAATAGGCATTAATTAGTAGGTCAGCAGCATGTTGAAATTATGTGGCAAATTGCGTTTTTTATTACAATGATGCAATTGTAAAAGGACGAGACCGAAGCTGAGGCAAGCCAAGCAGTAGGCCTATAGGCCCGACGGTAATTGTAAAGCAATTTACAAAAGATTCACTGAACAAAAATGCTGATGTGGAACATGAAAATGTTGCAATCAAGCATTTTGGATGATAAATTTGCACAAGCTGGCAGAATAGGCAACATGCACAAACAAAGATGTGCGTTTTATTTGGAGACTGTTTTGCGAGACAGAGACTGAGTTTGCTGCTGATATTCTGGGGATAGGCTACAACATAGCCAATGTAGTAGCCTAGAAATCTAGACGCACCCTAGCGGTGGCAAATTAATTTGCTCAGCCTGTACGTCTAGTAGCAAACCATATGAATTTCTATTGGCTAACACCGTCGATGTTATCCAATCACAGCGCTCTATTTTGTTAGAGAGTCTTAAGGCGGGCTTAACAGGATAACGACAGTCCTGCGACGGTGAACAACAAGGAAGGTGGCTATGGCGAACGAAGAGCGGTTGTTTGAATCGGCGTTGGTGTCAACTTTGGAGAAGTTGGACTTGTGCTTTTCTTTGAAAGTTGAGCAACACAATGCACTTAAGTCATTCCTTTCGAAGAAGGATGTATTTGCCGTTTGCCGACCCGGATACGGAGATGGTCGTAGCGCTGGCCTATTGCATGCCTAGGCAGTTTGAAAGACAATTCTCTGCCCGCCCCTTGGATTAAGCGAGGTGAATGGCTCTATTCCAGACTATACATTTCAATGATATAGGATGGCCCGCCAGGCTACCAATGTAGGACTTTAGCCTTTTAATATATTTGCTGCATTGGATCAGTCTTTCTAGAACAGGCAAGAGCTTTCTAGCCTCACATCAGCAGCGCTGCATCACCCATAGGCTACATTAAAACAACCAGCGGATGGTGGCGGGTGCTGTTTTGAAAATTGGTCAAAAAACGTTGGTGCTGATGGATGGCGGATGGATGATGAGTTTTGCTATGCAGTTATGGTTGAAATAATAGCCTATCAGCGCATCTCTAGTGTGTGTGTGTGTGTGCCTCTCTCTCACTTAGAGGGGAGGGGGAGGCTGAGGGGTCGATCAAGCATGGATTCTATACTCTGTGGTGGATAGGATCTACAATTAGGTGTTGATTAATATTACTACGCTAGGTCGAAGTACTCCCAAGTGCTATTGCGCCAAACATTGTAGTTCTCCTGTTTATTAAACTTGGAAAATCGCCACGTTTCATGTTGTTTGACCGTAGACATTTTAATCAACTACTCGTGTAACTGTATTTAAGTCGGGAAAACGTGGATGTTTTTGATTACTTCTATGTCTGGCTACGTCTGAGCCCGCTAGCATAGCAACATGCTAACACATTCACGCCGCGCACCAGAGCGCTTGAGTGCACGTACTGACATGGGAGAGGTATGACTCAACTCGTGAAAGTTAAGGTAAGAACATACTGTATATTACTACTAACATTGGGTTGCGTGTTCCTTTAAAGGGTCTGAACACACGGTAGAATTCCTGAACAGTAGATGCTGCCTTTGATATCCTAAACAGCAGAAATCCACTTGCGAAGGGTTATAAAGCCCCAATCACAGTACACAACAAGGACCGTGCTGAAGCACTTCTCCACAAGGCTGAAGAATATCTCTTCGGTCTAAGGGATGGTGGGGGGAAACCCTTGTATGCTGGTACAAGAAAAACCTGCGTAATCGGACTCATTCAGGGATGGATTACTGCACAGGCTTACCGGGCCCAGGCCCATGGGCCCAAGGGGTCAGGGGGCCCTGAAGCCCAAGCCTTTGCATGGAATCATTGCCTCAATATCAACAAATCAGGATGTAGGCTATGAATCTGATTGAATTTAGTATTGGCCATCCCCAAAATGCACCAGAATACAGGAAATCGCATCAAACAAATTAAAAAAAATTCTGGGGGAATTTCAGGACCATCTTGAGCTGTTTTTTGCTGCCATTAGGGCCAGGGGAGGCTGCAATAACAACCCTAATGCTATCCAGTTTAAAGTTGCATAGAAGCACCTACTTCTGAAGCACCAGGTGAGGCAAGGGAATGGGAACTGTCTCCTCAGGGACAACACAGACATTCTGCAAGCCTCCTCATCAGTTGTTCAGTTTGCACACGGGGGTGTTGTTCCGGTACAACAAAGAATATTAGAAAAAGATTTTCAACATTGTGCTGGTAGTCCGGTGGACAGCCCATAGAGCCCCGTTGTGGACCCGGAAATGTTGAGTACACCAAAGTTTTATGATGGAAATATATAGTATGGGTTCCCAGCATGTAGAAACTGCTGGATGCTAATTTGCATATGTTGGGCAATTTGTGTAATTGAGCTAATTAGCATAAATTGGCATAATCACCTATATTGATCATATTATAAGAGCTGCTTGGCCAAAATGGACAATGTTAGTATGTTTTTAGGGGTTACTGGAGATGTTGAGTCCATATCTGACATTTTCAACATTCAAAATCACTATTTAAACATGGTTTGGTCACATTCTTACTCTCATTAAGCTGATTTTGCTGAGTTTTTGGGGGCGATTTAGACAGATTTTTGGAGGGTAAAAATGTTCAGTGTTCAGAAATAATTTGGATCCTGACGTTATTTCTGAATTCCACAATAATTTTGAAAATAGCTATTCACTGGCCCTCTTTTACTCTCATTAACTCATTGAGGGCCAAAAACTTAATATTACGTTTTTCCTTCCCATGCGTTGAGTGCCAAAAACGTAATATTACGTTTTTAGCTTTTTTTTTAAATTACGAAACTAGACACTCTAACACACCTTATATGTGATTTTGGGAACTCTGTGATGAATGGAAATGAAATATATGACGATCGAAAACTAATGAACACGCACAATCTGGACATTTTATCTGGACATTTTATCATAACTCGGTTGCCGCTTTGGGTCGAATCAGTGACGTATGCACGTCATCTCAAAACCAGGCCATTTTCGTGGGTCTATCACTAGGTGGCAGTCTCGCTGATCACTTCCCGGAAAGTTTACAGGCAACACTTTAATATTTCATGAAAGACGTTATATCTCCATTTCTAGAAGAAAAAAAAACAGCGATTTTGATGAAAACTAGCCACTGTTTAGCTTGGGATTTCTCAGGAACAGAGTCGTGTAGAAATACACGGTTTGCACCCACTGAGAGCTTAAAGTCTCACCTTTTTAAACGAGCCATTGTATGTGTTTATAGCTGTAACACAGAATATGCTGTGGCTGTACAAAAATCATCAACAATGGTCTAGATTGCTGGCACTCTAGGACAAAGCTTCCGAAAACAGCTTGGCATTCAATGAGTTAATCTTGACAATGAGGACAAAGGTTCACCGCTGGGAAATCACAGCAAGCACAGTTACTTTGCTCACAATAGTTACGGCGGACCAGAGAACCAGGCTGATAATCTGTTAAAATGGGGCGGCACATGAAAAATGTTGTGGTGGTTTCATTTGGATTTTTGCTTTTATTCACTGCTACTGGAAGTCTGCTCAATCTGCAGGTAAGACTGTGTTTAACACATTGAGCCTTTTATTTCAATATACTGTAGGGTCGTAGCCTAGAAATCTAGATGCAATTGCTGGCAGGGTTAGTCTTAGCAACTCTCTGTTGGCTTGTGAGCTGGAAAAATGAAACTTCTATCAGGCCAATCAAATCGTGTAGGCGAGCTTAACATAATGATTGATGGCAGAGTTGCAACGGTTTGGCTTGAATTCCCTGCTACTTGACAACAAAGAAAATGAATGTTGCTGTTGGCGAACAGCGTGACACGAGTTAAGCTTTTTTTTAAGTTGGCAAAAGTGGTGGGAAAACACATGGGACTCATAACGCTGCCGCTGTCCTATTGCGTGCAGAGGGAATTTGAAAGGCAACCGATTATCCCGCCCCTCGGACTGAGCACTGCCAATAGTGAGTGCCCAGACCCTACATTTTAATGTGGGCCTGGCTCGTCAGGCTAGTAGAGTCGGCCTGTGACCGGTAAAATAAGGAAACTGAAATAAGGACACTGAATTAATGACAAACCTCTCGCCTCAGACTACACAGCAGGCTGACCTAAATTTAGGTACGTTATCTTTGTTTATGGCCTAGCATGGCCATTTTTTGGAGCTAACCTATGTTAGACACAGAAAGGCCAATATAAATCAGCTGGAAAGCTGACGCCTAATTGTGTAAAACATGATTGCACTTCCACCTACCTTGGGAAGCGAACTCAAGAACGAGGTCCACCACTGATGGAGTGGTGCTCGGCCAACAACCTGATACTAAACACTATCAAAACCAAAGAAATCATCCTAGATTTCAGAAAGTACATAGCCGACCTCTCTACATCAATGGTATCTGTGTAGAGAGGGTAAAAACCTCTTGGCACCTACATCTCTGTTGAACTGTCCCTGTCTCAGAAGAGCGAGAAACATCATCAGTCATTTCAAACTCATGCAAAAGTCCTTTTAGGCAAGTCCCTCCACTCGGTGGCCATATTGCAATGCTTTTTGGGCACTTACCTGGCATCTATTTGGGGTAGAATTGCATGTGCACAATGCTTCACAAATCAAGACCCATCAATCTCTCTCCAGCTGCACAATCACAACACTTGATTGGCACCTTATTTGAAAGCTACAGCATTGTCCGGTGAGTTCTATTAGGTGGGGGTCTATATTGCTGGGGGCAACACCTTTACTGTCTATAGGCAACACTTGTTGGCAATCAGAGGCACCTGTCTGATTTCCAGTCAGAGTCACATGCTCCTCCATTGGCCTCCAGTTATCGTTGCCCCCACCATGATGGCGTCGCTATTTACGTACGATCTGGAGCCCAGTGCGGTATCTAGCTTTCTAATATCTATGATTGGCATGATGTACTCACAACATACCACATGATTGGCATGACATATTCACATGTCAACTTTTGACAGCGGAAGGGGTGTAATATGTGTAGACGACTGCCATGTTTGCATTACGAACTAACCTCATACTTTTCTATGGGAGATTCTTTGAGTGTTGTGTCTCATTAGAAAGTCTCTGCCCATGCCAACATCTGTTTGACCTGTTGCCCTCTGGGAGGCGCTACAGGTGCATCAAATCCAGAACCAACAGACTCCAAAACAGCTTTATCCCATAATAACCAATAACCATGGCTTTATCCCCAGGGCAATAACCATGTTGAACTCAAATAAGCACTAATCCCCTCCCCACTGCCAGAGCATTTATCATCATTCCGTCCTGACTGTTTATTTGTTTTAGCACCTCCCTTATTTATTCTGTTTTTACATCTGAGGTGCAATAATTTAATGCATCAAGGACTTTAGCTTTCCAATCAGGTCACTGCGTGAATGTGGTAGGTTGGCTTCAAGTTTTATGTCCTTTTTATGTTGCAAATGCACTTTAAACTGATCTTTTTAATTTCATTGTACTGTTCAATATCAAATTAAATTCTGATTCTGAAGCGCCTCTTGTGTGGTGAAATCCATCATGTGATGAAAGGCAATATAATTCACTGAATTAAAGGTACTATGTTTTTGGGAAAGACCTTACTTGAACATATTAAATATGTAACGATGCGCCGTGAATCGGTTACAAAATGATACAAATGTGTCAAGCTGGTTGAGATAAAAAAAAAGTAATCGTGATACAATTTTTGAACAGAATAGGGCGTAATCTGCTTTTGATTTCACTTGTTCAACGTTCAACAATTGGTCAAAAGATTATTCTAATGTAAGCCTCATCAGGGACAGATAAGACAAGGTGATGGGTTGTGTTCCCTTTAGTTTCTATAAAGAAAATATTATTTGTTGTGCAGATTCTTCTATTAACAGAAAATCGGACTGTGAACTTAAAATTGTAAATCGTACCGAATTGTGAGTTGAGTGTCTCATTGCATCACTAGAACATACAGGTGCCCATGTTTTGCGTTTGCTACAGAGCAGCCTGAATGCTGATGAAGGCATGGGTCTGGCCTCCAACAGCGTGACCTTTTCCTCCATCATCCTGTCCTCCATGTTCATCACCCCAACAGCCATCAGGTACCTGGGATGCAAATGGACCATCTTTGCTGGGATGGCATGCAATGTGGTGTACACCGTACGACATTTTTTATCCAAGCTGGTAAGCTTTGAATTGTATAATTTAATAATTGACATGAAGTGCAACACACCTGTTGGGCTCATAAATGTTCATAAAAAGAGGGTAAATCGGCACTATGGGGGTGTTATCCTTCGAGCCTTTTGGATAACTGAAACAATATGATCATGGGGGAAAATAGTGCAAGGACATAGTGGTCATAGCCTATAGTGTTTAATAGACTAGCACACAGTGTTAAATAGAATAGTTGCATAGGCTACAATACAAACAAATAAGATCCTACTCAAAAGCCAATTGCACATAGGGCCTTCTGATAATATTGCAACATTGAACGTAGGCTATGTGATCGCTCGAAATGTTCTTTAAAGTACATAACTCGAACACATTTACGATTGGATGGATTCCATGGACCCGATTTTCACCTCAACAAAGGAACCAATCACAGAACGGAGGGGGGACAGCAAGACTATGATGACACACTGAAGCGATTATGAGCTACGTACAGAAAGGGAGATCCAAGGTCTAACAAGAGCCAAGGAGCAGGACCGGAGCACTCAATGCTTAACATATTTTTATTTGTGCAAACTGACTAACCTTTCGACGCCCATGTGTCTTCTACAGAGTCAGTCAATGGCAATGATGTATATAAGTATAAGTATATATACTTTTTTGATCCCGTGAGGGAAATTTGGTCTCTGCATTTAACCCAATCGGTGAATTAGTGAAACACAAACGGCACACAGTGAGGTGAAGCACACACTAATCCCGGCGCAGTGAGCTGCCTGCTACAATGGCGGTGCTCGGGGAACAGTGAGGGGTTAGGTGCCTTGCTCAAGGGCACTTCAACCGCAGCCCACTGGTCGGGGCTCGAACCGGCAACCCTGCGTTTACAAGTCCAGAGTGCTGACCAGTGGGCCACGGCTGCCCTCCGGTTACAAGTCCAGAGTGCTGACCAGTGGGCCACGGCTGCCCTGCGGTTACAAGTCCAGAGTGCTGACCAGTGGGCCACGGCAACCCTACTACTACTAGGGTCCTACTACATACAGACCCATTTGATAGACATACGTAGCAACCAATAAATGGCTCTGAGCATTCGCAAACCACGTCTCAAATACGAGAAAATGAATGTGTATTTCCCAGACCCAAGCTCAATGAGATGAGGCCAGGCTATGTGGCTAGGCAGAGGCACCAAATGTGATAGAAAGTTTAAAAGCGAACAGGACACTCGGCATGGCTTTTAGTATCTGCTCTGACAGTCCACTTTTATTGACTGTTAGTCTACTTTTTGAGTTTAGAGATGTACTGTTTCACAGCAACAGGAATGCCGACTTCACAACTGTAGCACTTCCCAGCCAGTTGGCGTAATAGATTGCCCACTATGAATCAGTGACAATAATTCAAAGACAAACAATCCAAATGGATGACTTATTTAGAAATTTAAGCTATTTAACATTTCATCACAGATGAATAATTTTGTATACACCTGAAACTGGTGTGTGCACAACCTCTATCAATCAGGTTGCCACATTAATACCATCCAATCAGTTAAGCCAATTATTATGACATTATCAATCATTTCTTATTTAAAATGTGCAAAATTGGAAATGTCCTTGTTTGAGGTATCTTCAAGTTACCATAGCACTGAAATATTTCACAGGTCAGAGAACATAGACAAATTTAAAGTCTAGAAAAATCAGTCCAGCAAAGGAAAATAAACTCTCTGAAGCAGAGGGGCTTGACCATGCAAGGGTACCACAGACAGACAGAGACAGAGATGTTGTGCTTTATAGATAGTTAGATAGATGTCATCACAGTGTTTCACAGAAAGTATTTTATTTACTAGTAGTATATCAGTATTTTGAAAATACAAAAATACACAACAATGAAGTATTTTGATACAAAATACAAAGGCATTTTCATTATCTTAATAAATACAAATTACAAAGTAATATTTTGTATTTGAAAAACGTATTTTAAATACATGTTTTCCCCTGAGATTTCATGGCAGTCTACACATTATTGTGAACATATTATTGTTAACTTTGACGGCCACGCTCTGAAGTAAAAAAGCATACTATATCAAAATACAGCAAAAATGTCACACTGAGAGCACTGTGATACTGTTTAAGATTATGGGTATGATTTAAGGTGTCTGTTCATGCGGTGAAAAAAAATAGTTAAATTCCTTAAATGTATGTCTCCGCTGTTGTCTAATCACATCGACTATTTCTTGGCCTTAGCAATTTCATGCTGACAGGGTCATAAGGTCAAGGTCAAAGTTTTTTTTTTTCTTTCTTTAGTGAACAGCACAGGTGATGATTTACTGTTCTGTGGAGTGGACAGCTGTGGTGCCCCCGATGTTTCTTCTGGAAATTCCACCACCAGGCCAAACGACTGGTGTACACACTCTTGGGCTGTTATGTAGGTAGGCCAGCATGACATGACTGGACAAATGTACCCAAACATGCACAGTAACAGGTTTATAATGTACAATATAGAGGTGGAAATTTCAGGTTTCACTAAATTAAATGTGCTAGTTTTTTCTAGTATTATTTCCACAGATTACTGACATTTGTGGAGCATACAATAACATCAGCTGTTGTTGTTCTATAGGCGTGGGTGTTTTGGCGATGTTGCTGGTTGCTGTATTCCTGGATAATATTGACAAAAAAATTACACCAGCGGCAAAGAGGCAGCAGACAGAAACATTTTGCAGCACACTCTTAGCCACATTCAGACTATTAAGAGACAAGTGGCAAGTTCTCCTCATACCAGTGACATCATACATTGGACTGGAACTCTGCTTCCTATCTATCTATCTATCTATCTATACTTTATTGATCCCAGGGGAAATTCAAGGTCTCAGCAGCATACAGACAACACAAACACATTCTCTAACAGCAGAAAGAGTATATAAGTATATAATATAAAAACACAACTAAGCAATAAGGACAGTAGAAGATAAAGAATATGCTAAATATACTAAAATACAAATTATACTAACTAAACTTAAATACAATATATAAAAATATACTAAAATACAAATGACAAAAATACAAATTATACTAACTAACACTTAATCTAAATCAATTCTAAAAACAGTATCCACATAGTGGTGATTGATTAATCAGAGGCGCTTGCAATGACTGAGGCAGGGACTGAGCCTGTGATTCTCTGTGCATAGTAAGGTAAGGTGCTCTGTGTGAATGAGAGGTGGCAGTCCAGGATAAGAAATAGAGCAGTTCAAGAAATTAAACTAAACAGTTACACAGTGTGAATGGAAATGTAGTTTGTGAAGTTATTGGAATGGAAATAAATGTAACCACCGTCATCATACTTTTGAAGACAATTATTTTCAAGTGTGCAATAAATGTAGTCCATTTATTAAGGGAGTTTGTCGGTTAGTTAGGGTAGGCTCAGCAAAACGTTAGCAAAGTTAGCTTTGACAAGGCTGGCGGCTAGCATTATTATCATCAAGAGGTGTGCTAACTCAGCTAGCATTATTATCATCAAGAGGTGTGCTAACTCAGCTAGCATTATTATCATCAAGAGGTGTGCTAACTCGTAGGCTTAACTCTGGATTGTTTTGCATTGAGGTGCTACTTCAGACTTGAGAGTAGTGTTAATTTCGTCAGACGAGACGAGAGGAAATGTGTTCGTCAACAACCTTTTTTTTCATGACTAAGACGAGACGATGACGAGACGGCAGTAATGTCCTGAAACACTGACTAAGACTATCTTAAGATGCATTATTTTTGACGAAAAAAGACGAGACTAAAATGTTTTGCATGAAATAAAAAACTAAGATAAAATCTCTCTTCATTTTCCTCTACAAAATGAGAAGACAGAATATCTAGCTGTTACGTTTTCAAAATATTCCGAATGAGTTCATACGCAACAGCTTTCCTGTAGGCTAGTCTACGTGCTGTTGCTGCAACCCTGTGGCTGCAACACGAAACTACATGGAACAAGAACAATGGAGATTTCTGCCAGAGTTCGCAACCTAAGCTTTATGCCACAATGCTACATACCCAGAAGTTGACGCTTCTCTCATACAAATTAACACAGTGTTTCTTAAACTTTTTCAGTTTCAGGACCACTTAACTAACCCTAGCAAAAAAAAAAAAGATTAGACCTACTTCAACAGTAGCCTATAATTAGTCTACACTATAGGCCTACTCACTGAACCACCTTGCTTATTGTCTTTGCACTTTGCTTATTGTGTGGATTCATACTGTATGATTTAAACTGGCATATCTTACATAGACAGTGTTGCAGAACTGTTTTTACATACAAGTTGGTTCAATATTGCAAACAACTCATATATATTATATTTTACCACGTCTGCTCGCGGACCACTTGGGATAGCTTGCGGACCACCAGTGATTCCCGGACCACACTTTGAGAAACACTGGTCTACGAATATGACAGTGGTCCAGTCAAATCTTTTACTGTCTATGGTCAAATCCCAGCCGAGCTACTGTAGCTCGACTTACCTGTGCATGTGAACATACTGACTGACAAAAAATCTGAATGAGCAATTATAACAGACGAGTAGCCCTGTGGACACACAATATTGTTGGAAAATTGAGATGTGTGAAACACTATTTGACTCAAATGGTAATCAGAAATAATTTATTATAAAAAAAAAGACTAAAATGTGTTGACTAAAACTGACTAAGACTAAGACACCTTTAGTTTTCTTTTGACTAAAACTAGACTAAAATGACGAGAGTTTTAGTCGACTAAAACTTGACTAACAAAAATGATATTTGAATGACTAAATATGACAAAGACTAAAAAGGACATTTCGTCACAAGACTAAGACTAAATTAAAAATAGGTGACAAAATTAACACTACTTGAGAACTGCTATGGTAGGCAACGGAATTCCTTACTGCAGAAATAGTAAATTGATGCTCCTGTCAACAGTATTGCTCTGGGCGTTCTTTTTAAAACATATAGGCTAAATGTTTCATTCAAAGCAGTGCTTTCTCGTCTGCCTCATTCAGTCATGATAGCCAGACTGCCCTGGGTCAAATGTCACTAAAATGTGATTAATCAGTGTTAAAGTTTTTAAAGCGTTATTATTTCTGTAATTAATTAATCAAAATAAACACGTTATTTTGACAGTCCTACTCATTATCATCCAAAAATAAACCCTAGGTTGTTCTTAGACCAGAGTTGTCCTTTAATTGCCAATGAAGCGGACCCAATTCTGACTAATTTGTGGGATGAAGTTTTCCAAATCATTTTAGAAAATAAGCTTTTTGTGAGGACACATCTACACAGTTAGCTTAACAAGATAAGCAAGCTACGATGAGAGCTAGTTAGCTATCTTACATTAACATATATATTGTTGGCTGTTTTGGTAACGTTGTCAAATCAAGTTCATAACCCATCTATTATCCTATCCACAAGTTTCAACAAGATCCACAAGAAAGTGGAGAAAATTTCCGGTGAAGTGGCGGAAGTAGTATACAGTGCATGATATTTTGTGTGCGAAGAGGCCGAGTATTTCTTGGATTATTATTTACTGCAAATTATTAATATATCGTGACACTGAGGGAAGCTCTAGAGTGCCAAAAATACCTGAAACTGCATAGTATGCCTTTAAGCTTGACTGGCCAATAATTGAAGCTGCATGTCTGTCACAGCTGCAGTCACACAACTCTCCTGTATCCTGGTGCTTCTGCTCTGGAAGCCTCATCCAGACCAGCTGCCCATCTTCTTTGTTATCGGTGGCCTGTGGGGAATGGCAGATGTTGTGTGGCAAACACAAACCAACGGTAATTTTGTTTACTTTGCTCTAAGTGTTCATACCTTTTGTTTATTTTTCTCACCCAATTCTATATAAAAGTAAAGCAAAAACAATACTGTAAAAACAGAGTCAAATACAAAACGGTTATCTCTTCCTGCCCTATTGAATTAAATCATAGGTTTAAAAACAGTTCTGTATCAAGAAAAAAACTAATGGAATCATTGAATTTACACCCTTCTACTTATTTTCAGCCCTTTATGGAGTTCTCTTTCATAGCCAGAAGGAGGCAGCATTTGCCAACTATCGTCTTTGGGAGTCCGTGGGCTATGTGATTGCATTCGTCTGCAGTTCTTTCCTTTGCGTGGATGTTAAGCTGTACATGCTTTTGGCTGTCCTGCTGTCTGTATCTCTGTGCTGTATTGTTGAGTATGAGGAGTCCAAAAACCCAACACCAGGAATTGAGGATGCCAAGTCTGTGGTGCCAGAAGAGCTAGAGAGAGAGCTAGAGAGCTAGGATAAATGACAAGAGCAACACTGGATAAATATATATATATATATATATATATATATATATATATATATATATATATATATATATATATATATATATATATATATACCAAAACATGTTTGTATGTGTGTGTGCGTGTGTGTGTTGCTCTTGTCATTTATCCAGTGAGGAGGAACTAGCTCTTCATTGTGTAATAAATAAGTTCAGCATATCTATCTATCTGTATCAGCATATCATATATATATATATATATTTATATCATATCATATATATATATATATATATATATATATATATATATATATATATATATATATATATATATATATATATATATATGATATGCTGATATAGATAGATAGATATGCTGAACTTGCATTGTGTATTACACAATAAACTTTGATCCTCTCAAGAAACTGCCAAATCATTACAGTCTAACCACTATCAACAATCACTTTGACAGTGGTGTTACTCATTTAATAGATTATCAGAACACTGAGTCACAAATAGTGATAGGAAGTTTTTCAGTTGTGAAGCAAAACGTTGCCTGAAGGTGGCTGACGGAACTCTGTTTTATATGTTTATCTTAACAACTTGAAACAACATCTACAAGATTATAAAGAATTTATTTATTAACAAAAAACATGGGGAGAAACTTGAAAAATGTCATAGTGGTTTCTATTGGATTCTCATGTGCATTCACAGCAACAGGGAGTATCCAAAGCTTACAGGTAAAATGGCTTGTCTTTGTGTTTGGCATCGTTATGGTGTCCTAGTAAAAAGGATTGATTATTTTGACAAAGTGTTAAGTCAAAGTAAGGGACCGTTCGTTATTTATAAACGGGATCACCGGAGGGATTTTGAGTGCTTCGATCAAAAGAAGCATGACCCTCCCCTGTCTGCTATGTAATTTCTATCGACCCTCCAACAACATTTTCAAAAATGACATGACCCTCCCTGACTAATTGTCGATGCTTTCCGCCCACGCTCTTATGCGCTATGAAAACACATCAGCTTTTGCAACCGCTCTTAAACCAACCTCTGCTTTCTGATCTTACACCTCACACTTCACCAAGATGGTGGCCATTTCAGTAGATTTACTCACTAACATTGTTGTGGAAACACAATAAGCATGGAAACTAAATGCACACTTTCTGCAACTGCATTAGCCTAACGAGAAAAGTTACTCCTCTAGTAAGTATTCACATGAAATAAAACAATAAAGCATTGAGACCATTCAACAAAGCACACTGGGTAATAACAAATTCAACACATGAACTTGTTGCTATGGACTCATCTCTAGGCTTCCTCAGTCATTGTAAAGCTGCCGAAGCTGAACATTATCCAAAACTCAATTTCTCAGACGAGCGTCAATTTGGGAGCTTACACTCCTTCCTTCTCAAATGACTTGAAAAGGCCGTTTGCACAATTTCACAAATAATCACAGGGACCGAAAAATACCTAACATGCCAACTTTTTCCGGGTTTATCATTTTAACGTTTCCCCGCTGTCTTGCCGTTTTAATATTTTCCCGTAGAATATCCCATATTACTGTAATACTCTCATAACATTAGTCCTGCATTCTGGCCTGTCTCTGTGTTGTCCTGTTGTTACCCTTGCCCTTCCAGTGAAACAGATGTATTCAAATCATCGTTTTGCTTGTTTGAATGCGAACTCAGTGTGATGTTAACCTAGGCCTATTTAAGTTAACGACGTGGTTGTCGTGAGAACACGATTCATTAGCGCTTGCAGTGTTCGGCCGTAGGCTATGCCTACGTGCGCACCTGCCAGGCTACTCAGCTAGACAAAGAATCGTATATTCACTCCAAGTTGGCCTACCATAACTTACCAACTACACTGTAGACCATAAACTGGCTATTTATATGACCAAATGTATTTGTTCAACTTTATGAAGCAGAATTACGCACTGCTACTTGGAACGTAACACATTTGTGTTGGCAAGAGAGAGAATGACAGCGATTAACAAATTGCACTTGTTGCTGGTTACCAATAAATAGGCCTACTATATAATTTTTTGCAAACACCAAAAACAGAAAGGATGGAGACCGCAAAGCTAGAGATGGGCAGGAACGAGGTCAATTGGTATTAGAAATGCTTGTCAAAACTTTAGGAGCTGGATGTGTGGATGAATGAAGCACAAGTATGTTAAGCATGCACACTGTTTAAAGTTAGGCTACACGGTAAACTACAAGTAAACCAAAGTTAAATTTAGCTTTTTAGGGCTGGATAAAGTTGACCAAATGGATATAGGCTGTTAGGCGTGAATAAAGTAGGCTACTTTGTGGCTCCAACCCTTCCAACGTTAATGGGGACGAATGTTGACATTTTCCGTATTTTGCGTGAAAAACCCGGGAAATCTCCCTTATTTTCATTGTTCAATGTTGACAGAGCTATGGAACGAAAGAGAACGTTATATGGCGACAGAAATCAACAATCAAACAAGCCACTTTGATTTTTTGCTGTTTTCATTAATACAAAAGATGGGTGACCCTCCCTCCTAGACAAAAAAAAGTTAGGTGACCCTCCCCTTAACAAAGAATAAAAAGACATGACCCTCCCCTATTTTCCTCCGGTGACCCCGTTTATAAATAACGATCGGTCCCTAAGTAAATAAAAAAAATCCTCGCCTTGGCTTCTGCCAGTGTTTTTATTCTTTATTTATTTTATTATTCTAATTGTTATAATTGATGTACTTTTCTTTCTTTATCTCTCCTTTTAATGCTTTTTTGTATGGCAAAGCATCACTGAATCGTAAAATAAACAACTACGAACTTGGAATAGATTTGCTAACATAATGTGCAGTTAATTAGTTCATTTCTATTTTAAGAATTTACATAACATTTATTTATTTATCAGACACTGTTGTCCAAAGTGACTTACATATGTCAACTATATTACAAGGGATCACATTGTCCCCGGAGCAACTTGGGGTTAATATAAGTGTCTTGCTCAAGGGTACAACGGTAGAATTGTACCCACAACTTTCAATTGACCCTACATGTATAGTAAGGAAAACTGTAAAGTTCCAACAAAAAGAGAGTCAGGTCTGAATTGTACATTTTTCCACAGAGCAGTCTGAATGCAGAGGAAGGGATGGGTGTGACATCAGTGAGTGTCGCATACTCAATGATGATTCTGTCCTTGTTTGTAGGTCCAACACCTATCAGCTACCTGGGCTGCAAGTGGACTGTTGTTGTCTGCATGGATGCCGTGTCATTTACACATTTGGTAACTTCTTTTCAGGATGGTACGTATAGTACAAAGTTTTTAAACGCAATTTACTTTTTAGGGAGTCTGCTTACTTCTGTTATTCCAACATAGAGCATACTTTGTCGTTTCATAAGTTTGAAAACCTTTTCTCTGACTCCTAGTCTGTGAATTTTGCTAATGCTGCTAGAGAAGTTTGATTCGCCTTGTGTGTGTTGCGGCCTGAATTTGTGCGAGGACACCTTCTTTTAATAATGTCTTTTGGTTTCAGGCCGAGTTTGATCACAACTTCCGCAATTATAGGCTGAGGCGCATCTCCACTCTGGACCGCCATGAGTTTGATCACAACTTCCGCAATTATAGGCTGAGGCGCATCTCCACTCTGGACCGCCATGAGTTTGATCACAACTTCCGCAATTATAAGCTGAGGCGCATCTCCACTCTGGAGCGCCATGAGTTTGATCACAACTTCCGCAATTATAGGCTGAGGCGCATCTCCACTCTGGAGCGCCATGAGCTTGATCACAACTTCCGCAATTATAGGCTGAGGCGCATCTCCACTCTGGAGCGCCATGAGCACCTGCATTACTGTCACTGGCAGCCTGCAAGCAGAAGCAGACACGAGGAAAAGAGGAAAAGCCCAGACGTGATCTGTCAATATTTTGGCATTTTGTTTCTTGCCTACCAGTCATCCAATGTTTGGGGCAACCTCCTGTCCTCTCTTATACTCGCACGGTTCATAGCCAGGTAAAAGAGCACTCAAATATACAATACATACAGCTGTACACACACACATACACACACACACACACACACACACACACACACATACACACACACTCGAGCACGGTTCAAAGCCAGGTAAAAGAGCACTCAAATATACAATACATACACACAGCACCCCATCTCTCTCTCCCACTTGCTTTCTGTAACTCTCCACTGTCCTGTCAAATTAAAGGTGTAAAAAGCCCCCAAAAAAAAAAAAATATATATATATATATATATATATTTTTTTTTTTTTTTTTTAAATGTACAGTATATGACCCAGCAAGAAACTAATCTCACACATGCATAAAGAATACAGATAGACTGTACAGTGTATTTGGAAGAAAAGTACTGTTTGCATTTGGTAAGAATAATGCAGCCACTCTAAAATGCAATTGTTTACATTTTCACTTGAGCAATACATTCAGATTGCTGTATATGTTTTACTCAGGGCTACAGGCTTTAATAAGCCATGGGTTCACATATCTCTGCTATTCTCAATTATCTTTACACAACTGCAGTGACAAACCTGTCCTGTATAATGGGTCTACTTGTATGGAGACCTCATCCAGACCAGATGCCTGTCTTTTTCATCTTCCTCTCTCTTTGGGGAATGGCAGATGCCATATGGCACACACAAACCAATGGCAAGTAGTTATTTACTATTGTGGCCCTACAGAAAGGCCCAATGCTTACTTGCTATATCATAGACTGTTACAGTTAGGATAGCCTACATTTTTAATTGCCAGAAAGACAGAAAAGTTCAGAATAGTTTTTAAAGTGCATGGCAATAATTTTTATGGTTTAGATTTATGGTAGGCTATCGTTTATCTTCATTATTGATCGTAGATATTGTATTGACATTATTATTATTGCTATTTTACTAAATGTAGCCTAGTCTTACCAACTTTTTAAAACTGTTTAGGATATAGGCTATCCTACTGTTATTTTTTAACAACATAGCCTACTGTAGCCTATTGTTTTATTTTGTAAGTCGCTTGTCTGCTAAATGAATAAATGTCATGCCATGTCATTTTGAAAGTCGCTTTGGACAAAAGCTAATTTCCATTAGCCTACCATAACCAGAGAGGGTTAAAGCGGAGCTAGTAATCAAGGATCTTTGCCATAACCATACCATAACCAAGTGTAGGCTATTATTATGACCGCCGCTTCGGTTTAGTCAGATTTTTATTTATTTATTTATTTTTTCGCATGTCCAAAGTTCCGTCAAGGATTCCCGGGACACTGAAAGACCGGGGTAGACGAAACTTGGTGGGCATGTAACCACATATGGATAGCATGGAACCATCGTTTTTCGTTTTGATCTGTAGCCCCCCCCGCTGGACTGCACCCCCCGAAAGGAGGGTAGGGCAGACACAGTTTTCTGTGAATACCTCGAGAACCGTAAGGTTTAGGAGGACCATTTTTTTTTTGTATGTTGATCTCAAGGGGCCATGTCAACCCATTCCATAACCACTCATTGCCACCTAGTTAAACACAAAAAAGTAAAAATTAGGTGTTGTAATCGCAGGTATCTGTGACCTAACATAGTCAAAACTGCACGAAATTGGAAGTGTAGGATCATTATGACACCCTCTGAATGCACACCAAGTTTCGTCGAATTCCGTTCATGGGGGGCCACACAATAAATTAATTTATGTTACTATACACCAACTGGCCTGTAGGTGGCCGGAGACAGTTTTCTGTGAATATCTCGAGAACCGTAGGGCCTAGGAGGTCCACCTTTTTTTGTATGTTGGTCTTAAGGGGGCATGTCAACCCATCCCATTACCACTTATTTCATGTATAGCGCCACCTAGTTAAAAATTAAAAGCAAAAAATTAGGTGTTTTCACCACAATATCTCTGGCTGACATGGTCAAAACTGCACGAAATTGAAAGTGTAGGATCATTATGACACCCTCCGAATGCATGCCAAGTTTTGTGAACTTTCGTTCATGGGGGGCCTTACAATAAAACAATTTATGTGTGCATTTAGTGACCGTACACCAACAAGGATTCCCGGGACACTGAAAGACCGGGGTACACGAAACTTGGTGGGCATGTAACCCCACCTGGATAGCATGGAACCATCGGTTTTCGTTTTGATCTGTAGCCCCCCCGCTGTACTGGACCCCCCGAAAGGAGGGTACGGCAGACACAGTTTTCTGTGAAATATCTTGAGAACCGTTAGTGAGACAGTTAGAATCATATAGGCCTTTCAGCGTGATTTATTTTTGCTGGACTGGGCGGCGGTCATATTGTGTACCACTCTGCGGTACATCTAGTTCTCATTATTGTAGGCCGATGTCCTCATGCGCCTATGTTTTACCATTTCCTCTCAGCTCTTTACGGAGTTCTCTTCAATGACCAGAAAGGGGCAGCATTCGCCAACTACCGGCTGTGGGAGTCCCTGGGCTGTGCATTTTCCTTTGCGCTCAGTAACTTCATTTGTGTCGAAATTAAGTTATACTTATTGTTGTCCTTGTATTTGGCGTTATCCTCTATGCTGTGTTGGAAAACAAACAGAGCCAATGCGAAATAGTCGAGTTTAACACGAGTTCAAGTGGTACCTTACCATCAAAAGAAACGAATCTATAGCATACCTGTCAACATTTAGTTTTCCAAAAACGGGAGATTTGGGGGGAGGGGTCCAGTGTTTATACCGGATCTGTGTTTGTTGCATATTTAATACGTTTGATACACGTGTTTCAACACTGCATTTTCGTGCTTTTACCTTACCATTACGCATGCCAGTTATGTATCCAGCTGCCTGCCAGCAGCCTACTTCCAAAACTCCAAAGCTGCTTGCTGTCAGATTTGGTTCCGAGGGCACAAGTTCAGTGTATCAACAACACTCAATAACAGTTTATGTGATGTGTTAATCAATTAAATTCCCAACAATTTCACAACAGCTAGTTCTGGAGTAGGCCATTCAACTAGCCCGCTTGCTTACGACGAGACTCAGGCTGCGCAGTCGGGACCTGCTTCCTTATTTGGGTTTTGGGTTGCCAGGTTTTAGCCTATGACAAAACGGTTGAAATTGAAACTAAATGATCGTGTATGTATAGGGTGCATTACATATACAATCTGGCAACCTGAATGGATCAATAATTTTAAAATGAAGTTTGATGGCCATGCAAATTACGGGAGTTTTTCGGGAGAAATAACAAAACGGGAGGGTGCTGGGAGATGACCTTGAAATACGGGATAAACCCGGGAAAAACGGGAGTGTTGACAGGTATTGATCTATAGTCTTAAAAACTACTTTTACTTAGGCTAGAAAATAAAAAGGCCTACCGTTGGTGTGTCTAACTAACGTTACCTAACCTTACAAAACAAGCTTAAACATTTAGGATACATTTGTAATAAATAGCCTATAAGACTGTGTGTTGCTACTTTTTCAATAACATTTTGATTACCGTCATCCAAAAGACATTAGCCTAAGCCTTTCCCGAAAGGGTGCATCAAAACCACGGTTCAATGTTGCATGATTGAATGAAAAGGTTACACCCAAAGATTCTAGAACAGAGCTCTGTTCTAGAATCTTTGGTTACACCAGAGACGGTTGCTATAGAATCTTTGGTTACACTTTACTTCCGTTAGAGCATGATGCGCATGGTATCTTAGCAACACAAAGATGACGAGTTCTGGTGATAGAGAGTAGGGCGGACGGGCCGAGGCGGCAGGTGTGCTCCCTGACAGGTAAGTTAATGCCTGGATAGTAGGCTATAGTCCGCCTCGCCTAAAAATATCTTTAGCGAAATGTCGATATTTGTTGTTATGCAGTACGACTCTCGCATGATTTCCTAGAAAAACGTTATTCATTCATTTATGGTCGTTATGTTAGCAAATTTATGGAAAGCTGAACTTTGCCATTTCCTAGAAGCCTAGCCTATTGTGGCTCAACACTAGGTTTTATGCTATTAAACGGAGAACGTTTCTGGCCTATTAAACTACACTAAACAAGACAACTCTTCTCCTGGGCTCTTTTCCTTCTTTTTCTTTTGGTGTAGCCTACATGGTTATGGTTATGAGATTGGCAGGTACGCTTTTGTCCAAAGCGACTTAGGGCCTACAAATAAAAAAAATACAATAGTTAAATTAACAGTGAACAGTTTTTTTAAAAAAAATGGTAAGACTACATTAGAATAGCAATAATAAACAATAATGTCAATGCAATCGATAACCTAATGAAAATAAACAAATACTATGATGTAATATACAAACCATAACTCATTAAAAACACTTAATTAACTAAGTGCATGCTGAACAGATATGCCTTTAGATCCCTCTTGAAAGACAGAAACTATCATAGGAACGGAGAGCACTGGGCAACTCATTCCACCAACAAGGAACCACTGAGGAACAGAGTACATATGTGTATGTTGTTTTACTTTGTATTTGATTAATGTCATGTTATTGTACCTCCTGGCAAATATTGTACAAATTGTTCTATGACCATGAGTGTTTCCTACATAAATGTACTCTTTGATAAAATCTATATAAAAAAATAAATAAATAAACCTTCCAGCTGATTGAATGAATAGCCTAGCTCATGGACGGATTATGAGTCACTGGCCCCCTGGGCACAGACATAAAAAAGAGCCCCCCTACCCATCTCAGAAAGTTAAAACATTTACATTTATTCATTTAGCAGACACTTTTCATCCAAAGTGACTTACAATTATATTACAAGGGAATACATTGACTCCAGAGCAACTTTGGGTTTGGGTTGCCTTACTCAAGGGCACAACGGTGGAAACTGGCTACTGCATGTTAGCCCAGCTTCTTATACTCTACGTTACCACCATCCTAACCCGTCTGAACTGCTTAAAACTAACATGGGAAATAGCCATATAGGCTATTTAAAATCCTCTCTTGTATTTATTTTCAGCATCCGACACACAGCACCTTCGCTGAAAATGGCCGATGGTGTGTGTGGCACTAAACCTTTGGTGTTCCGTCTTCATGAGGGAGCACCTGAGCTTGTGCGGCAGGTGCTTCTGGAGAGAGGCTGGGAAGAGTTTGAAGGACAGCAGCAGGATGAAGGAGACTGGAACCTTTACTGGCGTGCATCTGCCTTCCGCAGCTCCGACTATGAGAACATCATGCCCTGGCAGAGGCTCAATCATCACCCAAAAACAGTTGGCATTACCCGCAAAGACTGGCTGGCACGGAATTTGAGGAGGATGAGGGGCACATTTGGTTCAGTACTTTACAATTTCAGTCCGACAGCTTTCCATCTCCCTAATGACTATGTACGTTTTTTAGAGGAGTTCTCAAAGCATCGTTTAGCAAATGGTGGTAAAGGTGCTTACTGGATCTGCAAACCAGTGGATCTATCAAGAGGGAGAGGCATTTTCATTTTTGAAGATATTAAAGACTTAGCTTATGACTGCCCTGTCATTGTACAAAGATACATCAGTAATCCACTTTTGATTTCGGGCTATAAATTTGACCTTCGAATATATGTTTGTGTGAAGAGCTTTAGTCCTCTAACTATCTATATATATCAGGAAGGCTTGGTTCGTTTCGCAACTGAGAAATTCAACCTGGGTACGCTCAACAACCTCTACTCTCATCTAACAAATACCAGCATTAACAAATTTGGTCCTTTCTATTCAACCGATAAAGAACACATAGGCCAAGGCAGTAAGTGGACACTCAGCAAATTCCGCTGCTTCTTACGGAATATGGGCATTAATGAACTCGTGTTCTGGCAAAAGATCAACAATATCATAACTCTCACTATTCTTACCATTGCCCCATCCGCTCCTTCCAGCCCTAACTGTGTAGAGCTGTTTGGGTTTGATATCCTGATTGATGAGAACTTAAAACCATGGTTGCTGGAAGTCAACTACAGTCCTGCTCTCTCGCTGGACTGCTCCGCTGATGTAACTGTGAAAAAAAGGACTCCTCAACGACCTTATTGACCTTTTGAACTACAAGGAAATTGACGGCCTTCGACAGAGGGGATACCTGAGACAAAAGTATAGGACCCCTTGCTATTTAGGGAGTCAAATTCTGCAGGCCAAAACTCCTGTAGTGTTCCTGCTCCCTAAGTCCCTCTGTGAACCATGTTGCAGGGAGAAGTGTCAGAGTCTGTCTTGCGTCTGCTGCAGGGGAGGCCCACCAGCGGAGTCCCGTGGTACAGCGCAGCAGTCACCACATTATTCGAGTGAGAACTTGAATTGTGCCCTGCGGTTAGCCCTGGGATCGAGTTTGAAACCAGCAACAAGTTATCGCCGTAGGAAGACACGCTCCCTTCATTCACAGAGGCCAAAGCCTCTTGACCGTTCAAAGGCTTTGAATTTGGAATCGGAGAGTGAGGATGGATCGTGCGCAACAACTCCTGATATGTTGAGGGAAAGATCCAAGAAAAAGGCAGGTAGTTCTGTGAAGTTACCGCCAATCCATGGACATAAATACAAGTCAACTATGTATCCCTGGGATGACCAAGTTCAAAACAACACTGTGCCCCCATGCCGTGTGGGGGATTTCATACTGACGTTTCCCTTCAACGAGGTAACTCTGAAAGCCTCTCAGAAGAAGCTCAACATCAAGGTTGCCGTACAGGAAGTTCACAAACTCACCAGTCAGCTCTTGTCTTCCCGTGTTCATAAAGGAAAGTGAAGGAAGGAGGAGAGCAACAATACCTTCGGAGGAGAGGACAAGCTTGAGTCACTATTCTGGGGACCAAGGAACCCTCTATCTCTCTGAGCGAATGCTTCTTCAAAACTTGACTAATCTGTCATGTCATGAATGTGATTGTGCTCCATTTAACTGCTTGGAAAAAGACAACATAACAAGACCTAACTCTTTAAATGGGCAATAAATAACCCACACCTTGGTCTTTCTATCTTGGTGTCTGGTCAATGTGAAATCAGAGAACTGTAAGGTCAGGTCACAAGGTCAAGTCTTCCTGAATACCGTATCTGTTGCCAGGTTGGAAAGGCATATGCCACTACATGATTAATTAGTTATCTTGTGCAGTTGTAGATATTTGGTAGCTTCAGTAAAAAAGTGGTGGCTTGAATAGCTGAATGTCCAAATAGCCACTGTAATTTTACCAAAACAAATACTTTGTGAAATATCTAACATTACAGGAATGCAGAAAGTCATGCCAAATTATATGGTTTTAGTTGCAATTTAGTAAAATTATGAATGTTCCGTCCTAAAGGTTCTGACAGCCCCTTTTTAGAAATAGGCCAGTTTTATCCGATTCAAGTTTTAGTCTGTTTCAACATGTTGAGTTGTTAATCCTTTTTGTGACACCTGCCGGTATCTTGTTTAAACACAGGCTGTATGGTGGTTTGCCAGAGCTTAGTACCCTGGAAACCGCTATTGTCTGGACTAACTGAGTTTCTAGAGCATGAAAGTAATGCCTCTTATTCAGAGAAGAAACATCAGTCAGTGGAGCAGCTGAGTCATTTCAACAATCATTTCAACAGTACCCAATTGGAGTAGAATGACTTAAGTAGTGCTAGGAAGGAAGTGAGTTTTGAGTTAAAGATAGAATTTCATTGATATAGTTAATATAAAACTATAGAACAGAGAACTCTATCAAGACACATAATCCAAATTCCAAGATGAAGATTTGCATGCTTAGATAGATAGATAAATAGTGAACAGTGCAGGGATTTGAACAGTGCAATAACTTTGATTGTTGTTAAATGTTAAATATGAAAAGAATGTAAACATTATAGAATTGCTTAACAAACAAGAAAATAATATGCTTTAAGAACAATAGAATAACAATAAATTAAGTTATAAAGATAGAGATTATAGAAGCAACAGGTATGCGGTATGACCAGAGTATTACCACAGTCTAGATTATGTAGAATGGCTTGTAGACTTACTACAAATGCCTCTGCATTCCAAGTCAGTGACAGCCTGGAAAAATAAGGGACTATGGAAGTGCAATTGAATAAGTTGCTTCCTCATTCCTAATCAGTTTCACTGAGCTCATAAATTAGGAATGAGGCAAAGTACTAAAAAGTTAAATCAAGTCTTAACACTTATGTTTGTGTGAGGGAATATCAGCCATCTTCATTACTGTTGTATGAATTAGTAATGACAGCCCCAGTCTATAATCTGACACTGGGTTTTGTTCACCTGCATAAATTATTCCTGCCATGGCTAAGAGCCTCTTCAAAACACATTTCACACTTGGATAAGTCGATAAGAATTAAATTTATCCATTGGGAGTTAGTCTAGAAATATTTCAGCTGCAAGGAATAGGTAGATGAACAGAATAGTAAATGCCAGATGTCTATTTCTTCAAATATATTAAATGGCAGGTGTGAAGATATCCAGCTAAGAGGTGGGTCCGTGTCAAGAGTTCACAGTTCAAGTTAGCCCACAACATTATCTGCCAATCAGAAATGGCTTGTGTCATTTTGAAAATGTGTTAAGTGTGACCCCAGAACCTTTAGAAAATGCTGTGGGGATCATTTAGGTACAGTATATTTGGTATGTGAGTCGGAATGTGACACCTGAATGCAAGTGAACTCTCAAAGGGACATGAGAGGGCAGGTGTACAACAATGTGATCTCTAAACATGCATGGCAGACTGAGAAGATCAGTCATGTTGAAGTCAGCTGACATACGTCTGATTATCTTTCCATATCTCTACTCTCGTGTCATTTGGTAACCTGCATTACTCAAGGCTGAAAAATTCTGTAGTGGTCAATTTAAAGTAGACCAAATTGTGAAGTTGAAGGTTGCACAGTTAAACATTACATACTTGAAATCTGGCTATTTTAATCACAAATAAGGTAGGTATACTCTAGTTATTTTTCACAGAAACTACCTGGGCTGTGTAGTTTTATGCTTTGAGTTGGAAGCCACAAAACCATTCAGTGTGTTAGCTTACATGCCCTACTGTACATCATCTAGCAGGACCATAGTAAGCCTTTTGAAACTGAGGGCCACAGGCACAGATATAAAGAATATGAAGCAGGAAGACACACACCTTTAATTTATGAACGCTTGTCATTGGTTATCAAATCCCTTGAGGCCCTTGTAGGATTATGAATTTATGTATCATTAACAAAATGAGAGAAAAAACAGGGGGTAGGTGGGCCCTGTCTAGACAGAGGTAAGTGAAGTAAGAAAGTGAAACTATCTACATAAGTCAGAAATGTCATTGTTACAGTATCTACAAATATCAATCGAAACATTTTAAAAATTTAAAGGTCACAGTGCATAGTTTCCAAACACCCTTGAGAAAGAGAGAGAGAGAATGAGGTCATGAAGGATCCTGTTTTTCGGCAGCTACTGTAGGTGGCAACTTTGGACATTCTGGAACATTTTGTGATATTATTTTACATTTAGGCCTGCTTAAATCATTTCTGTTGTTCATCATTTTTAAATTAGCCATAACATGCATTTGAAGATTTAAGAACATACCTAACCTTTTATACACCGTGAAAAGGTCATAGCCTACTATTTTAAACCTACAGTATGGTTTCCTTATAGACCCACATGAACAGTTGTTCAGCAGAGGCCAACTGGAAAGCAACCGTCCAGGGTATAATACAGGAACAGTCCAGTGGAGAGGATACACTTGGGGTAAAACTCTACAGAGACCACACATTACAAATAACAGAGCAACAGGCTGCAGCAGATTAAAATCTGACCCCAAATTAAGGGACAGAACCCCAACATACTCAATCCATTATTTTCTTAATGATATCTGCTTAACAAACAAAACCATTTCCTCTGTTTGTCTTGGCCAGGACTATCACCAAAGCTCAGCAAAGAAGGTGACTTGTGTACTCTGACCACATCTTTTCTCTCTTTTTAACATGAGGTTATAGCAGCTCAAGGTCTCAGTTCATAAATATGGTTGATATGGTGATGTTGCCACTGTTTGCCAGCTTGATCATTTGTAAATCCCGTACTCATCCATTCATGAACTGTACATGCAACTCTAGCAATTTCAGAATTGCTCAGCTGGCTGAGCACCCACACTATGTGTACATACAAGATAAGCAAAAACATCTGAGGGTTTAGCAGAGGTAGCAGGTTGGGACCAGTGGTCCACTCTGTCTTTAGAATTCTGTAGGGATGAAAACCATTAAGAAGATGCATTTTTTCAAAATAACAGTCCCTGGCTTTCTGTTTCAATTTGTCCTGATAAATTGCCTCTTTCTCACATTTTCTTTCCATTGTTTTACAGTTTTGTCGCTATTGTTTTGTCTTCCACTCCTAAGCCCAATAGGGCACAGGTTGAAACATGCCAAAAGTTGTAAGCCACTGTTTGATCATTGGTCAGTGCTGTCAATAGTTTTTTGTATTATTCATTGTGAAAAATAACAAATGGTCGCACTCCAAAAATCTTTTCTTGCTTTTAATCCATTTTAGCACAGGGGTATTATTCATTGTGTAAAGTCATTATTTGAAAAGTAAATACAACGTATAAGCTGTCCAATGAATGTAGTGGAAAGTACAACATTCCCCTCTAGTAGTACAGGAGAAGTATTGTACCACAAAATATAAAGTACGAGTACCTTAAAATTGTAAAATTGTTGAAAGTAAATTCTCCACTACTGCCTTATATACTGCCTGGTACGTATATAGGCCCATGCAAAATGTTCACGTGAGTTCCAAAACACCCTGAGATACTCCAACAGCCTTTTACCCATATCAGATAAGTGCTGGAACTTTACCAGAGGTGTCTGCAAACCCGCTATATGTGAAAAGCATCAGCTGACACTGCTGACTGTGCTAGTGTGTGGCGGTAGACTAAAACAGTGAGTAGGTCAACGTGGGCAGATGTGTCTCGCTCTTCGTAACTGTATGACTGTGCATAGTGCATAATGTTACTGATAACCATCAGTGTGCTCTTGAAGTCCTGCATTGCTCAGGGTACATGAGCAAACACAATCATTCCTGTTAACTTTTCATGTGAAAGTCATATCTCACAACTCTTCAAGTAGGTGCAAAAATCTCAGCTCTGAAATAGTGACACGGTTTTGGTTATAGTTACTGTATATGATTTAACAGATGCTGTTGTCCTAAGCAAGTTACAAATGAAAACAACACAATAGTTAAAAATGAACAGTGAACAGTAATACAATGCTGGTAAGACTACATGAAGGAAAATAGCAACAATAAACATTAATGTCAATGCAATATCAGTGATCAATAGCCTATTAAAATAAACAAATACCATACTAACCATAACTCATACGTGTATGCTGAACAGATACTGTATGCCTTTAGATCCCTCTTGAAAGACCCAAAACTATCACAGGAACGGAGAGCACTGGGCAACTCATTCCACCATTGAGGAACCACTGAGGAAAAGAGTCTTGAATTTGACCTACAGTAGCGTTTATGGCTGGTCAACACAACAGACACTCATCAGAAAACCGCAGTGGGTGGTTGAGGATGTAAAGCTGGATCATAGAATTCAAGTAGCAGGGAGCAGATCCAGATTAGATTAGATTAAATTAGATTCAAATTTATTGTCATTGTGCAGAGTACAATTACAAAGACATAGACATAGTGCAAACAAAAACAGAAAAGTGCAATGTGATATACAAGTAGACAAGTGGTGCATAGACAGGACAAGATATATAGTGCAGTGTAGACAGTAGTATACAGTTGGTTTACAGAAAGTGGTTTACACTAATATAAATTAAATTTAAATATGTGCAGTGTATTTGCAGTGAACTTATAAGAGCAGAATAGATATGGCTATGTAGTATGAACAATGTATGAACAACATGTCAGATATGTGCAGTGTAGTAGCAGTAACATTATAAGAGTAGTTAGAACAATATAGATATATGCCGTATGTTAACAGAATATATTCTACCGTATAGACAGATGTGCAGGATGAATATGAAAAGCAGTAGAATATGGCTATGTATAAGCGTAATAACAGTATGTAGATTTATATAAATAAAAGGGTGGGATAGAGTACTGCAATGCTCGGGGCAATCACCGTAGTGTCTTCTGCAAACTTGTCGTAGGTGAAGATGGAGTAAAGAAGAGGCCTCAGCACACATCCCTGTGGTACGCTGGTGTTCAGAGTGATGGTCTGTTGTTTAGGAAGTCCAGAATCCAATTACAGAGGGAGGTATTGATGCCCAGTTCACTGGTGATCATTTTGGAGGGGATGTTGGTGTTGAATGCTGAACTGAAGTCAATGAACAGCATTCTCACACAGGTGTTGCTGTTGTCCAGGTGGGACAGGGCAGAGTGAAGTGCCGTAGAGATGGCATCCTCTGTGCTCCTGTTCTGACGGTAGGCGAATTGGAAGGGGTCCAGTGAGGGTGGTAAGCAGGTCTTGAGGTGGGCCAGTTCTGAATCAGTTGTAACGATCTTACACAAGCAGGCTAGCAACAGTGAATTACAATAGTCCAGTTTGAGATAACCATGGCTTGTAGCCTACAAGAAGTTGTGTGGAATCTTGTATCAGATAAGGTCAGATCTTTCTAATGTTGTAGGCGAACTTCAGAGGTCTATTATGACGCCCAAGTTACGTGCCGATATAGTTGTGGTCAGTGGAAATGAGTCAAGCTGGATGTTCGAGAGCAAGTTTTGGCTGCAATATTTTACAAGCCATCTCAAACCACAAGCCAAACTCTATTATAGAGCTACTCTAAATTTGCTCTATTGCATTGAATTGCAAAGTTTTCTCCACAAGTTCTTTACACCCATTCGCCTTTTAAATGTTGCAATGGCCGGATCTTTTCCCTCTGATCAGTTCTCCAAATGCTCTCTTTCTACAACTAACGAAAGAAAACGAAAGAAAATCTGTCTGCCTGCATGGCAAAGCCAGCTGTGCAGCGATTACCCATACTAGTGATGTAGACGCTAAATGACTCAGGCTGGGTGGGACTGTTAACCTTTCCATTCTGGTGGTTTCAAGTTTGTTGTTGCTGTAAGTACCTGTCATCGTTCAGGAAATCACATCAGCATGTCTATGACCCCATTTTGTCCCAGCAGGAAGGCAATGAATATGCTAAGCATTACATCAACCATATCAATAAGTCAATAAATGTATGATGCAAGTCTCTTTTGAATACAGCATGTTCATTTAGACGGGTATTTTACCTGCCACAAATTTCCCATAGAGGCATGGTAGTGTACACATAACTACCCTCATCACTACTGCTTAGATTATAAGGCAGTTTATTAACAACATATAGAGATGATTAACCAAAACACAAGTTTCAACTGACCATAATTCATAGACTATTTTCCACAAGCCACAACATCTGCTGAGACGCATGAGTCTGTTGAAAATCACACCTATTTGGCAATTTCCAATGGCAGATACTAAGTAATATTAAAAGATCCTCAATAAGGACCCAGGCAATCTTCAGTCAACAATCTTCCTGTTAGCATCTGTTGTCTTGCCATTAAACCACAAGAAAGGTGACTCTTGGGAAACACCTCAATACAAGCCACAGGTGCTTGATGATTCATGGCACACACACTTGAGAAGTATCGTCATTGCATACGTGTTCAACTCTAGATGTATCAGCGCTGGCCTATTTAGATCCTGGGGCCTTATCAGTTTAGCTAATCTGTGTCACTTCACACAACTGAGAACTGACACTTGTGGGTTGGTGGCTCAACGCTCTAAACTGATCTTGAGGTTGGGGAGGGGTATCAGTTGGTACTGGAAGGCATCACACAGGCCAGGTCTCAGCTCTATGGTTAGTCAGTCGTTAGTTATCGTGCACCATCAATCAGATTAGGTTTTGTTTCTGCTGGTACAGTAACAGTAGCTTAGGTCTTTGGCCATTTTGACAGGGCCTTTTTGGGTATCTGTAAAAAGAGAGCAGGGGCCTGATTACAGAAACGACCTATCTTTGAAACTTAAGATAAGATAGGACAAGCAGTTATTTTCTGTAATAAGGCCCCAGAGCTATAGAGAGAATTTGATCCGGTCGTCTGTTATACAATTAGAATGAGTTTATTTTGAAAAACAAATAATTTCTGTATCTCTGGGTTAAGGGTGTGTGTGTGTGTGTGGGGGGGTCGTGTTGCCTCAGGAAGTAACAAAGTACTCCCATCCCAAATAATCCTGAGGAAGTAACAAAGTACTCCCATCCCAAATAATCCTGAGCTGAATGATTCATTGCGGATTGCAATTAGCTAATTGTTTCAGTTCAAATTTAGATTTTGATTAAAAATCAATCAATCTTTCAGCCCTACTATCATTGAATATTGCATAGATGAGTGTAGTATATACAGTATACTATATATAATTTATAGTTTATACTTTGCACTGTCCAGCACAATTAAAAAAAGGAAAGTAACTTGTAACTTGTCAGTATTTTATTAACTACATACTTTTTACTTGAGTAAGTTTCTAAAAAAGGACTTTTCAGTTTTACTTGAGTCAAATTTGAAGGGAGTAATTTATTCTTTTAATTGAGTACAGGTTTTCTGTACTCTACCTAACACTGTCAATAACTACATCACATGTATAGTGTACATCCTACTGTACATGACAGGTGAGATTGTCACGTTTATCCGTCCCTAGCCATAGATAAATGACCAACATGAATGCGAGGGTGATACTGAAACTAGTTGACAGATAACAGCATCCCTCAAAAGTATCACTTTAATATGACCTAGTATGACATTTTAGGAAGAGTTCTTTTGTCCAAGCATTTCGTCTACCATGAGTTCCTCATGTACACAAAATGCTGCATCATCTGTTCACACCTCTACAGGATGCAGATATACACAGGAAGTGGGCTGCCTTCGCAGGCTGTATATAACTCAGTCAGAGGAGCGCTGAATCTACAGGCCAGAAGCTACTGAATCTACAGGCCAGAGCAACTGGACAGACTTTGATACCATCTTCAGCGACCTGCAGCATCCGAAGCTCAAACTCAAACAGTGGAATCATGGCCACAACACAAGGCTCCCACACATCACAGGCAAGATATCTAGACTTACTTGATTGTTTATCAACTTGTTCTATTTTTTCCCCATCATTTTAGTGAATGAACCATTAGTATGGAATGCTCACAATAGACACCATTTACAGTAAATACCAAGTTTACAAATTATTATTATTTTATTTACTGTGAAAAATACTAACTTTAAAAATGCTAAAAGCAACTCACGGGGTAGTGTACTTAGTGGTTGTGTGACATGAGATTTAGCGTTTGGGCTCGATTGTAATGACCTGACCTGAAGAGTGATGGCGTGTTACACTTGTTACACTTCTACACTTTGCCTGTCTGTTTAGATGTGAGTAAGTCACATTCTACACTATGCCTGTCTGTTTAGATGTGAGTAAGTCACATTGCTGCGTGTTACACTACACTATGCCTGTCTGTTTAGATGTGAGTAAGTCACATTCTACACTTTGCCTGTCTGTTTAGATGTGAGTAAGTCACATGTTACACTACACTTTGCCTGTCTGTTTAGATGTGAGTAAGTCACATTCTACACTATCCCTGTCTGTTTAGATGTGAGTAAGTCACATTGCTGCGTGTTACACTACACTATGCCTGTCTGTTTAGATGTGAGTAAGTCACATTGCTGCGTGTTACACTACACTTTGCCTGTCTGTTTAGGTGTGAGTAAGTCACATTGCTGCGTGTTTACCTCCTCTAATGTAGATCTTTAAGACTGTGCTGGTGTTGGCCTTGGCTCATATGCTGCTGGTGGATGGTGTCTACGCAGAGAAGATAAGGCTAACGGTCAACAACGCCCCTCCCAGACAATCTTATCAAATCTCAAAATCTCTAAATGACAGGTCTCTTTCACCATGGGAAAGCATGTGAGTGGTGATTGTCTTTTCAAATATAAATTAAAACAGATGTTTATTTAGTTTTCACAACAGAAATGTATTCATTTTCAATTTTAGCAAAGGGGAATGAGGCTGGATTCACCATAAGTAAAATATTAGTTGTTGCACTGACCTGAACAAATTCATCTGTCTCTTATCAGTGAACTCTGAAAACCTGTGAACAAATGGGTGTTTAAAGAGTAATCTTCTTAGCAGTACTATGATGTGTCTATGTTTGAAAATGTGTGTGTGTGTGTGTGTGTGTGTGTGTGTGTGTGTGTGTGTGTGTGCGCATGTGTGTTTGTGTTTGTGTTTGTATGTAGGCATAATCTATCACAGCCAATTGGTTGCAATGTATACTATCTGCAGTATACTCATGGTTCTGTCTGTCTCTCTCTAGCACCACATCGGACATCAACAGGATCCCAAAGTTCATCAGTGAGGTGCGGTGTCTGAAGCAGGGCTGCATCTGGCCCAACGGGTTGGAGGACCAGGGCCTTGCGTCTGTGCCCATCCAGCTCGAAGTGCTGGTTCTGAAAAGGTCCGGCAGAGGTCAACGGAAAGGGAAACGGAGGTCTTCAACGATATTGTACAAGCCGAGTTACCAGGTCATCACTGTGGGCTGCACGTGTGTCCGGCCCATTGTTACCGAGATGACGGACTGAGACGAATCGTCTAGGAAATGCCAGCTCACCATTTTGTGGTGAATCAGCAGAACTGTAGCCTCAAAGCATGGGGATGAAGAGGTTTTGATACTATCATTTATTGGACATTAATTATATTATTTATATTTATACTTTGAACTTCTGAATATGTTGACCCTTCCCTGTGAGAGCCGGGTTACTTGTAATTATGACCGCCGCGCAGCGAAGTGGCGGTCATATAGGTTTAGTAAGTTTTTTTTTTTTCTTTTTTCTTTTTCGCATGTCCAAATTTCCATCAAGGATTCCCGGGACACTGAAAGACCGGGGTAGACAAAACTTGGTGGGCATGTAACCCCACATGGATAGCATGGAACCATCGTTTTTCGTTTTGATCTGTAGCCCCCCCGCTGTACTGGACCCCCCAAAAGGAGAGTAGGGCAGACACAGTTTTCTATGAATATCTTGAGAACCGTAGGGCCTAGGATGACCAATTTTTTCCGTATGTTTGCCTCCAGGGGTCATGTTAACCCATTCCATGTGCACACATGTGCATAAACAGATACACACGCACACACATACATTCACAGTAATCATACGTATGACACATACTCACACAGTAGACATATGTACGCATGCATGCACATGCACAAACACACATACGCAGGCAAACACACAAGCACGCACACACACACACACACACACTCAGAATTATGAACAGGCAAGATGGGGGTGGGGTTGTATAAAATGAATTTTTTATGTGAAATCTATGAACTAATCATGTTTTGGTACTTGTTGTCTAGCAGATACCAGTGAGAATTGAGTGTGGATAATGCAATTTAGTGAGACAGTTAGAATCCAGCCATACATGACTGCATGATGAATGCATAACTGATACATTTCCAATAAATACATTGCCAAGTGTCCTTATTAGATTTCAGTATTATGTTTGCATGTTA
The DNA here is from genome assembly GCF_017589495.1 of Alosa alosa. NCBI lineage: Eukaryota > Metazoa > Chordata > Actinopteri > Clupeiformes > Clupeidae > Alosa > Alosa alosa. The sequence continues at coordinate 33,769,020 of NC_063196.1, read as the reverse complement.
GTTATTTTGGTTGTATTGTAGGTTCATTGCATGTCTTCTGAAACACTGTTACACAGCCATGCAAATAAAAGCTTCACAGTGTGTTCGCGTTGTTTGCTGTTGGTGTCTGTGTGCTACGGTTACTTTTACATCAAAAAGCACTTGCACTTCATCATTAGACAGCTCCACTTTCAAGACACGTTTCAAGACAAATGGGCAATGGTAAGTGAGACTCTATTTGATATAACATCTCTCACTCTCTTATACACACTCTTAATTCTCATTTAAATATCATGTCAGGAAAGTCAACATAAGACAAGAGGCAACTTTTTTTGTTTATTTATGTCAAGAGAAGCTTTAACTGAACATGCTGAAAAAAGAGACAATTTTAGCCATTAGGACGTCAAAGACATTGATAGCGAATAGAGGTGCCATATTTCTTAACACATTGAGTGACCTCCAGTGCTAAAAACATGGCATACACATTATGTGGGAGGGTGGCATTGGGAAAGACAAAAAACATTCCATGAAATTCCCCTTTTTGGCCCACACTGAACACCATAAGCATTACTACACTTAGCGTACATCAAGCATCCACTTCCCACCTGCTCCACCAGTGAAGAGCAGCTATCTTTTGCAACAATTTTAGCAACTCTGAGTACTTCACTCGTGATGCACCAAAACAAGCAAGCACAACAGCGTGGATTCCATAAGGTTTTTTTTTTTTTTTTTTTAAGTTGTCCTACAAAGCTGCCCAACATGGCTTGCATACACAGTACCACCAGCACAACCTGGAGGTATTCAGAAGGCTAGCTGCTCCTCGTGCACACTGGGACTTGTATGCTCCTGGTGCACACTGGGACTTGTATGATTTTTTTTTGTTCTTTCACAGGGATAATGAAGTCATCACATACAGTATGCAAAAACCTGAAAGTACATCAGCAAGACGCTCAAGCTAGATACACAAACACATGTCCCAGTGCTTCTGCTGCCCGTCTAGATACACAAACACATGTCCCAGTGCTTCTGCTGCCCGTCAAACCACCTGCCCCACACTCCAGCTCCCTGTCTCTTTTGGATGGAACAGATCACTGTCTCCTTGGTCATCTGCCCTATACAGTATGTTTCCGTCCTAGCAAATAATGTGAATATGGCTTGTGAAGATGTGCTTCCAAATTGTGCTTGGCATATTATGAAGTGCAGTGGAATGAAAGAAAAAAACTAAAAGTCTATTGTGCTTGTGAATCTGCAGTGCAATAATGAGTTGCTTGAGATATAGTATGCTTAGAAGCTGAAGTTATGAAGTGTGAATTATAGTTTGCTAAATAGACAGACACACACACACACCAGTAGATCATGTGCATCACATGCAGAGTTGGTTTCTGACTGAAAACAAATGGTAACAATCCTGACCAGATTTTTTGCCAATTGTGTGAATGGTATATTGTAGTATTTATGGATTTATTGAAATTGACTGGTTCAAGGATACAGTGTTTATGTACATAACTAACAAGCAGATTTCAAGAATTTCCATGCGTGTCTGTGCAGTTGGCATATACTAAGTGTACGTGTGTGTGTGTGTGTGTGTGTGTGTGTGTGTGTGTGTGTGTGTGTGTGTGTGTGTGTGTGTGTGTGCGTGTGTGCATGTGCGTGTGTGTGTATGTACATGCGTGCTTATGGATAGGTCAGAGTTAAGTGTGTGTGTGTGTGTGTGTGTGTGTGTGTGTGTGTGTGTGTGTGTGTGTGTGTGTGTGTGTGTGTGTGTGTGTGTGTGTGTGTGTGTGTGTGTGTCGGTGTGTTTGTGTGGTTGTGGGCGTGCGCACATGTTTTCATACATAGTGACATTTTGCAGTACAGCAAGTGGTTACGAATGGGCAAACGTACTCTGAACACTCAGGATGATATTTAGAGCAAATTAGATCCAATTTTCCCTCCCTTTGGCTAAAGTGAAGAATATTAATAACTGTCTCTTTTTTTCTTTCCTCTCTCTACACTGAGGTAGAGTGACCTGAGACATGCTCCCCACCTCTCTCCTCCTCCCATACCCCCCACACACACACACACACACACACTCTCTCTCTCTCTGTCAATCATTTCATCTTTTCACACCAACCACGGTGCACAATGGGCTGCCACAAACGTCGGCTTCTCTTAACATGGATTTCTCAAGACATAGTTTTGTTTTGGTTGCTGTTTCTCTAGACAAGATTGGCATAGTTCATGAACGTCGACGATTTGAGAATTGAGTTTGCTCACATCTTCATTTTCCCTCCTGTGTGTGGTTTGAGCTTCCCTGCATTTCATTTTGTGTAGTTGGTTGGTCTCCTCTCCTCCCTTCATTTGTCTGTCTGTTTTCTCCTCTTCCTTGACTAGCGACAGCAGTCTTTAGTTGTTGTTCTCTGTGTCTACCGACATGCCTCCTCCTTCATCTCCTTGTTCTTACGCACCTCCTCTGCATGCTTGTCCTGAGGTTGGCACACACACACACACACACACACACACAAGGACATAAATATAAATATAAATATAGACATAAACACGCACAAACACACACACGTTCCCGTGAACACAAAAATACACACACAGATAAACACACACACATGCACACGCACACACACACAAAACAAATGAACAAACACAAAACTGCTTTAGTATTGTGCATATATTAGCAAACACAGTAGAGTAAAGGGAGGTATAAACACAGCCGAGAACAAAGATGGAAGCACAAAGCAACCCCCCTCCCCCTTATGAAACATTAATGCAGCAGAGCAAAACATCAGCGCAGTGTTACAAACATAAAGCAAACCCATTACTCCTGGGCAGCCATTACAGAGGCAGTTGTTAGTTCCTCTCACCCATCACAGTTTCAATATTGCTGAGGTGGGACTGGCAGTATACTGGAAGTGACTGTTTTGCCACACATATATTGATACAAGACATAAAACATCTTTTACTACCCAGAGTATCTTTCTGAAACAGTGTGGCCTTTTGCAGTGCTATCCTGATGTGTCTATAAGGCCTTTCCCTGCCTCTGTATGCGTATGATAATGAAGAAACTGTAGGCCTATTTGAAACGTGAGCCAATGCTTTCATGAGGCATCAGTCAAGGTCTGTGGGTGGTTGTGAGAACGTTGATTTGATATACTCCACAGAAAAGTTGCTAGAATCCATGGTCCTCTATTCATTTATGATCTTGTGTTTTAGACAGACTAACACATGACAGACTGACACATGACAGACTGACTGCACCCTACCTTCTCCTGCAGCCTTTCCAACATGGCCGCCAACAGGGCCTCGCGGTTCTCCTTGTTGGTCTCCATCTTCTGCTCGAGCTTCTCCTTGGCCATCTTGATGAAGTTGTTGTTCTCCTCGAACGCCTTCTGGATGACCTCACGCTCGTGCTCACGCTTCTCTGCTAAGTGCTTGAGCAGCTCCGCCTCTTGACACTAGGGGGCGACAAACACCAAGGAGTGGAAACGCTGAAAAGGGTGTGGGCTGGAGAGAGCGAGAGAGATCAATGGCTACAGAAAGAGGCGCATTAAAACGAGAGGAGGTAAACTAGGGGCATAGCATATGTATCTGCTTATGCACTTTAGTACTGTAGTATTATACTGTTGCCTTCTCAAGTAATATGCAATTGTAAGACTTGAGTCCTGTCATGTGGATTCCTCCAACTGTAACCTTTTGTAGCCTACTATGTTGAATCTTTTGTTACATAGCCTACTCTCCAACCTTTATTTGACATCTTTGTCAGACAGAAAGAGCGGCAAATTTCAGATCAGCCTTTATGGGTCCTTTATGCCTTTATTGTCCTTTATGTGTCTATGTCTGTGTGTGTGTCTGCCTGTGTGTCGGTGTGTCTGTCGGTCAGTCGGTCAGCGCACCTTCCTCCTCTCCTCAGCTGCCTCCAGTTTCTTCTGTATCTCCTCCAGGGAGGGGTCCTTGCGTTGGGGCATGGCGGAGTTGAACTCGGGCACGCCGTCAAACGAGGGCGGTTTCAGGATGACCTCGAAGGCCTGGCCGGACGCACGCTTGTTCAGCTCGATCACTTCCACCTCTTTGATCACGCACCAGTTCAGGTCCACCACATCTGCCCAAGACCAGGCACGGACACACACACACACACACACACACACACACACACACACACACACACACACACACACACACACACACAGCTGTCTAAACAACACCAACCCCTGGCACCCGCCTGCCTAGCCTTGTGGTTTGGAAACTCCAGAACCACCGCCATCAATCCCCATACTCTGAGATGCTGCATTTATGTTTGTGTCAAGTGCAAAAAGGGGATTGACAGAAAACGAATAAAATCATTAAATTAAAAAAAAGAATTTTGCGTAAAGAACCATTTTGTCAAAGCATTATACTGAAACAATCTTGTCTATATGGGCCTGAAAGGCCAAGCAAAGCCCTGTTTTATAGTGTGGAATAAACTGAAAATCTCCTCTAGCTCAGTCACGTTGATCCATTTCTTTGTGTCTGGGTGTGGGGTGTGGGTCTCCTCTTACCCTCGGCCTTGTACTGGGGCTTGTCGCTCACTCTCGAATTCAGACAGGAGCAGAGCAGTGACACCAGAGGGAGTTCCTTCACCTTGTCTCTGTACGCTGCGGGAAACAGACGGAGAACAAGTGAGCTCAGGCCGTCAACGGAACAGCGGCCATCGGGCATCGGACAACAACAGGAACAGGAGGACTGAGATGCATCTACAGTACCAACTGATCTAGTGGGAGCAAGTTCCTTACATGGAGACGTGTGCTTGGGTGCATTACCTACCTGCCAACGTCATTCTGTCACAATGTGTTGTCTTTACTCTGGCTGATGTCCTGTTTAGGCCCTGGACAAGTAAAAAAGCAGACATGCTGAAATTAGACCCTGATTCACAATGGGGATTTAATGCTGATGAAAATAAGATTTTCTGTTTTTGTCTGTTAGTGATGTGCTGGCAAAAATACATATACAATTGTGTTTATTCATTTAGCAGACGGTTTCATCCAAAGCAACTTACAAAATGAGAATTAAATAGCTGCCACAGTTAATTTGGTTTGCATTCTGTAAGTACATATTGGTTTAGCAGTCTGTCCATTTGTTGAATGCAGGAAGGCAGACATAGCGGTTTGATAACATTGCTAATCAGGAAATTGACCATTTTCTTAAAAGCTTAAAAGCTGAAAAGGGTCACTTGACTGTATTACAACCTAATGTGCCGCTCACAATTTTCAATGCAAAGTCAAAAGCATCAACCTCTACATTTGCAGAAAAACTACCATGGAATATCAGTTGCCCATAGAGAATTACAGATGGAATATCATGTGAAATGGTTTAGTACATGTGCCAATTTCTGCATTGGGTTATTCAACAGTTTTAATCAATGCTCATCCTCAGCGCCCTTACAGTTTGACACAGCACACAAAATCAATCAGTCAGTGAATCCACCCATTGGTTCATCCGTCCACCCACTAGTTCAGGCTCCCTTAGTGGTGTCCTCCCAGTGTCTATTGTGTGGCAGCTCTGTGCCGAGCCACACCTATCTACATAGAGTGGCAGGATAAAGCACCCATTGACTTAGATAGCCTTTGCCAGTTCCCCAGGATGCATGCGTGACATAATTCTTTGTCAGGGTGGCGACGTTTGCCATCAATACATGTGTGGGAGTTACTGGACTTGTTTACATCCTACTGTTTGTTTGACAAATTGCTAACTCTCCTACAGTATGTCAGCCTAAACAACTAAAGCTGATTAAATATTGCTCAATACCTATGATTACACTAACGGAAAAAAGACAAAAAACAAGAAGGGCACAAGGTCGATCATGACTGATTATTACAGATTTATTATTAGGATGAAATGAATGAACTTTTGTATGAAATGTCTTCATTGTCTTTAGTATTCCCACACTTCCACTAAATGACTGTTCCCAAGCTGTGCTGTTCAGCTGCGTTCTCCCCACCCATTTCCTCCCTTTGATAGCTGGAGAAAAACAGAATATCCTGTGCGTGCTCTGCCCTATGTTAGTCTTTGATTGGATATTGACAGAATTCCCTAATTAAAAAGCCTGCTCCTGATTGGATTGGCCTTCGTCATGGCGATGAGGCCTGATGACTGATGGGTCCAGGATGGCAGACTCAAAGGGGCTGTCAATCAAAAGGACCCTGAGAGCCAGAGAGAGGCTGCTGTCTCGCCTGATAATCACACCCCACACTAGAACATGCTCCCCCTGGAGACACAGCAGAGAGCCCTGCCCTGCGCTTGAACACACACACACACACACACACACACACACACACACACACACACACACACACACACACACACACACACACACACACTAACAGGGATGAGCATGCATATGCACATACATATGCTGATAGACACTACACACTTTTGTTCACAGAAAAATAAAAAAAAACTGCCCGGTCTTTCATTCTCAGCCACATATGCCCACACACACACACACACACACAAAACAAACTTATACACTGAAGTATTATAACAAGACAATTCTGGGGTGAATAAACTCAGACACATCAACACATCAAGGTGCATTTGGGTGGAAAATCCCCAGTGCTACACCCTAACTGCTGACACAGACAACTTCACACACACACAAACTCTCTCTCTCTTCTTCCTCTCTCTCTCTCTCTCTCTCTCTCTCACACACACACACACACACACACACACACACACACACACACACAGAGAGAGAGACTCTAAAGTAGCAACCCAGGATGCTGATCGATACACACTTCCTGCAGAGCCAGCTGTTTATTTACAGTATGTTGACTCAGAGGAGAAAAGACGCCCCATCATTTCCCCCTCTGATCCCAGAGGTGAACCGTGTGACAACATCCCTCTCTCCCCACCAGACCTCACCAAAACTCCCCCCATTTACAGCCAATCTGCTGGGCACTCTCACAATAGCACTACTGATTCGTATGATTTCCAGTTTGTCTCATTTGTTTAATTTCTTTTTTATATATGTTTTACAGTCATTGTTGCACTGTCTATTTGATGGGTACGCACTGTACTAATCTAAGTACCAGTGTGCGACTATCTGCCGTACCTGTATAGTCAAATGTAATAGGCAATCTCATTTTATTTCTAGATGGCTTTTTAAGAACTGGCTAGAGGGACAGCCGATGAGAATGACCCCATACGGCTAACTCTGGCTTATTCACAGTACTACGCTATGTTGATCAATGAGCACTGTCTCTATCAAATACAAAATAAATAAAGAGGAAATATGTCAGTAGTATGTACAGTACATCCAAGATGGCAAACAGTAGTCTTTCAGTCCATCATCTTCTGAC